>NW_028275166.1:9393939-9696969 GCF_013281855.1 Momordica charantia
GTAGCTGTCAACCGGTTCTTATCGATTCGGTTCAATTCTTGCCTCTATTTAACTGAACCGATTTCTTTTTTTTCCCTGACCGAAAACCGAACCGAACCGCCAGATTTTCACCCCTACCCAAAATCATCTCTTCAAGTAGCTTAAATTTTATTTCAAATTCTTTTTGTTAATTAATAATAATATTTTAAAAAAATCTGGCTACTTTGTCTATTTAAAAAAAATTATATTAAGAATTAAAAGTTAAAGTTTTTCCTTCCTCAAATATTTTTTGCCCTGCCACCAAACACAAACAGACACAAAAAAGGAACATATTCATAAACCCTTCTGCTTTCAATTTTGTCGGCTGCCCTGCCAGACCTCTCTCTCTCTCTTTTTTTTTTCTTTTTTTTCCCTCATAATCACAACCCAACCACCATATTCACATGTTTTAATTTTGAATCAGATTTAAACGTATTTCTTTTAGCAGGGAGAAAAAAACATATATTCCCTTCCAAGATTATGAGGTATTTTACCAACCAACACTATGACTTTCACATCTTTTCTCATCCAAGGAGAATCAAATCTCAATTTTTACTCTTCAATTTAGCACTATATCAGGTTTACATTTCATTTCCACCACATTTACCCCTCATTAAAAATTTAAAAAAAAAAAAAATTCTCTCCAATTTTATTTCCAATATGAAGCCCGACCAGTGAATTATTAAACCAATTTCTCAGGTTGACGTTTGAATTTTAAAAGTAAAAGTTGATGCATTTTGACCGGGTAAAATTTGATTTTTTTTTTCCGTCAAAAAATCAGATATTAGTCTTGGGTTGTTTATTATAACATTACCTTTATTTAATACCAAAGTTAGTATCTTTTAAGTGAGATATTTTTTTAAAAAACAGAGAACCTTTTCGCCTCCTATTGCATTTTTACAGCATATTCCTTCCTATACATTGCGACCGTTTTTTTATACACATCGCTTCTCGTTACAAAAGGGGGAGGGTTAAAACAGTAAAACAACAAAGCCAAACAAAAAAAAAAAGAGAGAAAAGAAAAGCGAACGAACTAAACAAATGGTCGAGATCTCTTCTATGCCACTGCACATAGCCAATCCCCGCCGTCAAAATTGTACTCTCTTTTATTCTTCTTTGTTTTTTTATTGTTGGACTTTTGGGCTCATTAATGAGCCTCTTTATTAGGCTGCAAAATCCAGGCCCAAAACCGTATTGCACGCGTCGTTACTGGGCCTGAACCCACCGTCGGCCTCTATCTTCCGCTTCTTCATTGGAATCACGTGCTGGGCACGCGACACCGGCTCAATTCCCAGGGTCAGCTCTAGAGCTAATTCACTTTCTGCAGTTGCTCCGCCGTTGGCGGTGGTTTTCGGCACCGAAGTCGACTCCGATCGGAAAAGCGCCGACGACGGCGGAGGAGGAGAAATCGTCTCCACCGAGATCATGCTCTCCGTCTCTTTGCTCTCGTTCTCGAGGTGCGGCGAGTCGGATTGGTGACTCAGCGACGACTCGCCGCTCGACGACCGGTTCAACTCAGTGGAGCACAATCCCCGAGTCGACTCAACGACGGAGGCGAGTCCTTTACTCGCTTTCGGCTTGACGACCGACCGCTTGAACCGGCACCGAGTCTTGACTCGGCGGTGGACTCCGCCGTCGTTGGAGGCGGCAGAGTTCTCATCCTTGGAAACGTGACGAATGTCATAGGCCTTGAGCGGCGGTCCATCGCCGGTAGCCGCCGCTTCGGAGTTTATCGGCGTGATCGGAGCGCCTTTAAGCACCGCCTCGACGGCGGCCTGACAGAGCTGCCAACTCCCGGACCACAACAACCCTACCGATCCGTAAATCGGATTCACAATCCGGCCGCAAGCCTCGTACAGCAGAGATCTAAAGATCGCTGGAAATGGAAAAAAAATTGAAAAAAAATCAACAAAAACGCACAAATATCAAAACAGAAACGAAGAAGAAAAACGGAGTAAAACTAAAACTAACCAGGGCGGAGATGGTCAGGACCGGCGTTGATGAGGTTCATAAGGCCGGCGCGGCCGTAGAACTTGGCGAGAAAAACGGTGGCGTTGGCCTGAGATTCAGGGCTCTTAATCCAGTGCAAACAGGGGCGAATACTGCAATTTTCGCTGCAACCTTTGCGAAGTACTCTGCAACCATTACAACTCATCCGCATTTTGAGCAACAACAATGGCAGAATTGAAGCATAAAATCCGAAGAAGAACCAGAGAGAGAGAGAGAAATTGGGGGAAAAAGAGTTTTCAGGATTTGAGAACGAAAGTACAAGAGGGTATTTAAGGGGCGAAAGTGGAAACTAATTAATATAATCCGGGAGCCGCTGGGTTTCTTCAGGGAAAATGGGGGCACGCAGTTTTAAATTAATAAATAATATTATTATTATTATTTATTTTATGATAAGAATTGAAAATTGGAAAAATACTTTTGAAAGACTGGTTTCCATACTCGTGGAGGTCGGATTTTGAACCCACTTTTTTCTTTCTTTGTACTTAATAAAAAAAAAAATTGCAAACTTCACCTTCAAATATAAACCATCATGATTCCAATTCTTAATACCACGCGCCCTACCTTCCTGTTTCCTCCACTCGCTTTCTAATTAACCTACTTCTACTTCAGACCTACAAAATTAGATTTAAATTTCAAAAATGATCCTCCTTGATTGGAACATAATTCATTCATAATTTGTTAGGATTTTAATGTATTTGAAGTAAAACGAAATATGAATAGATATTAAATTTTGATCCTGACAATAATCCTTTTGTTCATTCGTTAGAGGTTAGATTTCGCACTCTTACCTTTGTTGTACTAAAAAATGCTTGTATGATTTGTTATGGGTAGCTGTCGAACAGGACACGTGTTCCTCCCTCCACAAGCAGGGGCCCACTGAAAGTAATCTTTCAGTGAAGGCGTCGTCAAGCATAAGGCGAGTCTGCTCATGACGGAACGAAGTACCACGAACGGTTACGCTCCATACATGGCCACAACTGACAGAAAGTGTTGTCGACACGATGGCGCATCCAACGGTCCAAGACGACATGCCTAGGCAACACAGGCAGCGGGACTCCCCTACACTGTCGGGAATGCGTCCCACCCTATCCAGTCGTACAGCGCGTGACATCCTTGTCTCTCCCACCGTCATCTTTCTTGGTCGGCATTCCAGGGCTATAAAAGGAAGATCGATCATCCACACCAAGTAAATTAAAAACCTATCACTGAAATTTTCGGTGTCTAATTCCTATCTTTACTCTTATTACTAACTTGAGTGTCGAAGCGTATTAGGCGGGACACCGTATCAACGTAGAGTTCTTTAGTTTCAAGTTCAGTGTGTCCCTTGTCGAACGGTTCGTCCAGACACCACGTGGCCCTCCATCAGAATTCACCGTCAAACATTATCCAAAAGATATTAATAGAGTAGGCCTTTTTTTAATATATTTTTATTTGATCATTAACAAGTTTATTAAAATATAATTTTTATTTGATTAATAATTAGACAATTCATAGATGTAAAACTATTGTCAGTATATTATATATTATATTATTCATTTATAATTTATATAAATGTGTTGTTCTCTTTCACGTAAAGATAAATGAGAAATGAGGGCCGGATTAGAGGTCTAAACTAACCTAGATGTATATATGGGTATAAATAAGCTTAGTTGATTTTTGGCCAAAATTGATGTTTGACCAAATATAATCTATTTGAGAAAATATTGAGTTAAAATCACTTCTAAAACCCAATCAAATCTATCAAAATTTAATGGATTAACAAAATCTATCAATTAAAACTGAAACAAATCAAAATTAATTTTTTCATCCACTAAATGTAACATGAAAAATCTAGCCTTTGTTTGCAAACTTTTTACATAATTCTTATATGCAACAAAAACTATTTAATACAAAATTATGATTAATACATCTCAAAAAATTTAATGTCGTACTGAAATTGTAATTAGAAAAATGAGATAAATAATTCAAAACAATCAACCTTTTAAAAGTGAAAAAACTAAAAAAAAAAAAACCTTTTAAAAGTACATGAATATAATTAAAATAATTACAATTACCAAAATGAATATCTTAACAATAATATATCAAAATAAACAAAAGGTAAAAGTAAAAAGGAAAAAGAATAATAATTTAAACTAAACAAAATTTAGGATAAAGAGGATCCATCCACTTCTAATCTCTTAAAAGTATAAAACATATTTTTCTCTCTTATTATTAGTATTTTTCATAATGACGATGTTAATTAAATTGATGATTAGTTTGTCTCTTTTGTGCATAGAAATCACTTTTTAATTTGAAAACTTGTCTACATCCCGTTCAAATTTTTTAATGAGAATAAAGCTAACAGCGTTATTGTTTATATATATTTAAGTCGTTGTCTTCTAATTTATTGAAATATAAGTTTGAAATATTTTTTCTTCCAAAAGAGAAAAAAAAAGTATAATTTATAGAGTTAGAAATTAATTGATCCGTACACTCTAAGTTTTTTCTTCTAACATGAAATTTTTTTTTCAATATTAATATTTAATAAAATCGTTTATATCTCATTTGATATTCAAACTTTTAGGTTTATTATGTTTGAGTCCTTAAATAAAAAAGACACAATATTAAATTACAAATTTACCTCTTAAATTTTTAGGTGGTGTTTAACACGTCCTAAACTTAAAAATGTGCGTAATATATACCTGAACATTCAATGATATTTACTAGATGTATAAATTTCTTAAAAAAGTATTTAATATATCAACAAATTTTTAATTTTATATTTAATAGATTCTTTTAGTATATAAGACACAAAATTGAAAGTTTATAGATACTTTTTAAAATTTAAAGATTTATTAAATATAATATAATTTAACAAAAAAAATCATTTTTGGCAGGCAGTAATTTTGCGTCGATTTCTCCCTCACTCAATGCTGGACTGAACTAATTTATCTTGCTTTAATAAGTGTTTACACATTCTAAGCTATATAATTTATTTATCAAATAATTAATAATTATCTTTAATTGAAAAAATTAAAATAGACATTTTAAACTCCAGGGCGCGTGGGGGAAAAACAAAAGTAGACAAAATTCTCCTCTGTAAACTGAGGGCATAAAGTTTGGATTTTTGTGACTCTCTAAATTGCCCTCGTCCGACCCGCCACAAAAAACAATTCCCACCAAGCAAGTGGCAGGAACTTCCGGAGGTCAAACTCGTAATTTCACCAGAAATTTTCTCTAGAACCGACAGGTGGGAGAAAAAGAGGAAGAGAAGACAACATGCAGAGGAATCCAAAAAAAAAAGCGCGTGGCAAACACGGTCAGATGTCAGAAAAGTGGTCGAATTGCCACATAACGTGGAAATAAATGGGCCCTCCACGCGCAGTATTTGGAGAATTAAAATAATAATAAAAATTAAATATCTTAGAGGTTAGAAAAATCTCCTGGTTTTCAGGAAAGATTAGGGGAGAGAGAAAAAAAAATGGTATTTTATTAATTAAAAGGGGAAAAACCAGGATTGGAGGAAAACCAAAACCGAAACCAGAAGCAAAACCAGTGGCCGGTTTTGTGGGATTTCTGGGACTGTGGGCGCACTAGCCAACGGTTTTTTAATTAAAAAAAGAGTCGTGTTACTTTTTCTAATTTCTATTTTTTTAATTAATTTCGGAGTTATCCTAAAAATATATCATTTTTTGTCCTACTTGGATTAATTTTATTGGTTGGGATTTTAGCTAATTGTGTGGCGATCACGTGAACACACTCTTCGGACACATCCAATTTCCCTTTTTTTTTTTCTTTCTTTTTATTTATTTAAATGATCTTTCTAATTTTGGGTTTGCCTTGTTTGGTAACATTGGGAGGGAATCTTTCTTTTTTAGTTGTTAAATTGTATTCATAAATAAACTCTGATTTTTTTTTTTTGCGTTGTTGATAAGATTTTACTACAATTAGATTCGTGCATATTTTATGTTATTATTTGTGATGGGCGATAATTGAAACTCAATTTCTTATATTATAATAATGATTTATAAGAGTGGCTGTAATTGTATGTTGGAAATTTTTATTTGATTTAAGTAATTGTTACTATTAAGATCTGGTTCAATAATGATTTCATTTTTGCACATATGAATTTTTAATTAAAAGCATAAAATAAAATAATAAAATAATTATCAAATGATACTTAAATGGTTTAGTTTTAATTTAATAACTCATTAGCGGTAGTTGAATAATGCATATTGATATGACAACACTAATTAAACACGATTTTGAAGGTGATATAGACTTTCAGTTTAAAAGAGTTTATTTATATATATTTAATTTACTCTAGAATTACTAAAAACATACTTAAACTTTATGGATCGTTAATTTTCAAATATTTAATTGCTATGATCATCTGAACTTAGTAAATTATTTGCCATTTAAACCCAATCACTAGATTTGTATTGTTATAGCTTAATGTATTTCTATCTTTTTAAATGAATTCATGTATTTGTAATATAATGTTCTTAAAAGAGTAGAGTATATAATAGGATTAGTGACAATAATTATATTAGTTGGGGGATAATTTATATTATTTTTATTTTATAAAAATTTGTACTCCAAGTTTCAAAATTGTTATTAATGAAAAGATAACTTCATAATATAACGTCAAAATCATATTTCTACAATATAATTCCATATTTTTTCTCTCTATTTCTTCATGTATTGTTCTTAAAATTATTAGTTCCAAAACTAAATTCCGTACTCTCGACACAATCTCTTCTTCCCAAAACATTTCCGATATATTAAAGAAAATTGTAAAATACATTTTGTCATTAAAGTTTAAAATAAGTGTCTGAAATTTCAAAATAATAACTTCTGATCCTTTCAATTTATAAAAGATATTAATATTCATAGGGTTTCATCTCACTACCAATTGACAATGAGAATAGTAACATTGTTAGGTCTCTTTTCTTTTCAACGTTAAATCCTTAACAAAAGGATTCGAAATGATCATTGAGATACTTAATCATTAGTTAACTGACGTTAAGATGATGTGACAATTACGATAAGACAGCAGTTTGTGGTGAGGTTCTGTTGGAGGAGGTTGAAGAGAGAGAAAGGAGATGGAAAGTCGAATCATAATAAAAATATTATTAAACTAATATATTTTGTCAAATCAATAATATACAGTTAGGAATTTAATCATCACACATTATCTTAACGTTAGACGATCGCCAACGCGAGCTCATATACCTCCAACGAAGAGGTTGTAAGTTCGAATCCCCTTCCCTAACATGTTATACTAAAAAATAATATAACTATCATAATATTACGAATAAAAATATAAAGTTCACCATAATAGTATTATACTTTTTAGACAAATAAACAAGAAGATGAAAGATAATATTGTGGTATTTATTGTGTTAACTTATATATTAATAATAAAATGCGAGTCATCAATTTAAAAATCACTGCTTGCCACGCAAGTGAAAGTTGTTTTTCTTTTCTTCTTCTTTCTTTTCTAAATGAAAATAATAAAAATTGAAAATTGTCGGCCGCTCGAAACGGTGGAACCAACGATCTAGATGTCGGCGGTAACATGCTTCAGTTAAATTCCCTTTTTATTATTATTTTTTTTTGTACACAAATACTAGTGGCCTATTTGATAATATAATATTATTATGTCTAAAAAACAATTGTGAGGAAAGAAGAATACTTTTTAAGAAACATAAAATTAATTTTTTAGTAAATTTATCTGTGATTTCGTTATTAATAAAAGGTATTTACATTAGTAATAAAAAAAAAGGTATTTACGGTAATATATGGTTCAGTATTAGTCAATTTATTTTTATTAAAAAATATTTTGCAATAATGTAATGAAGACTCGAAACTTTTATGGAATGTCTTTAGTTATATTATTTATATTAGAATTACTAATATTTATAATTAATATTAATTATTTTACAATAATCATATTTGTCGATAAAGATTTTAGCATTAACATTTCGATTAAATTTGAGTTTATTTATTATTTCTTACTAATCAAATCTAGTTATATACTCTATAATATGATTTAAATTAATTAACTATATTAATTTTAACTAATTAATTCACTTTTCAATATGTCAACCTAAATATAACTCAACTAATTTAGACATGTAATTTTCGACAAAAAAATCGTAGGTTCTAATTCCCAATTCTACATATTGTTGATCTTAGAAAAAAAAATAAAAAAAAACTTATTGATCAATTTTGTTAATAGAAAATTAATGTGTCATTAAATATTTACCACATATCTACGTTTTCAAATATTTCAGTAAATCAATAATTTAATCGATTTTTTCCTAACAAATTGTAGGGAAATATGTATATACGAAAATTTATAATAAGGGTAAAATATATAATTTTAAAATTTAAGAAACAAATTAATAATTCCAAAAAGATTATCCACTTTTCGGTATATTTAGCCTATAGAAACAATTTTAGGTAAAGTTAAATTACAAAATTTAGTCTAGAGCATTGATATACTTAGTTTAAAAACTTTTAAAGTTTTAAATTATATTTTTTAACTTTGAAGATTATGTCACTTTAGTTTGAAAAATTACCTCACTAAAATTTTGATTATTATTTTATTTAATCTATATATAATGTTTGTTGTTTTTTTTTGAGAATTATATAATCTTTGTTGTTATTACCATTAATACAAACAATGTGATAATGGCATGATAGATAAGTGAATGGATTGATAGAATATCGAGTGAGTCTATCAAAGAAAATTTAAAAAATTCATGGATATAATGATCAAAATTAGTAAACTAGGTTCGTAACTTAATTTTAAGTAAAGTATTTGATTAAAAACTAATATAGATACGTCTTTTGCTCTTACGAATAAGTATTTTAAAATATTAAAATATCATTTTGATCTCTATATTTTGAAAGTGATTCTATTTTAGTCTACCTACTTTCAAATGTTAAATTCAATATATATTATTCCAATAAATTTTAGTTTACATCATTAATCTACTGTTAAATTTTATTTTTTAAAAAAATTATTCTCTCTATAAATTATGGAAACATATTCACATTATATATATAACCTGCTGATCGATAAAAGTTCAAGAATGAAGATTAATTTTAAGATTTATAAAAAATTAAAAACACCAAATTTGGATATTTGAAAAAACAATGAATTTAAAAGGGTCGTAACGTTATTGTTTCTTGTTTATTATTTATCATTTCTTGTTTTATTTTTAAATAAAGAAAAATAGAATTTCGTTTGGTAATTATTTATCGTTTCTTGTTATTTAAAAATTTAAATAAAAATGTATATATTTTATATACAAATTAATTTATTAAATTAAATATTAAAATTTTAATATTTATTATACATTTTATAAATCGAGATGGAATAAAACTATTTTGTAAAAACTAAAAATTAAAACAAGAAACTAGAAATCTTATTTTATTGTCTTAAAAAATTTTACATAGATTTGCAAACATTTAAAAAAAAATGAAATGAAAAACATAAACAATCACCCCATACTTAATCTTTAGAAGACTAAAAATAAGAAAGGAGAACCTTACAAAAAAAAAAAATATATATATATATATATATATATTCTAAAAGTGGATTTTAAATTCAAAATCATATTGTTGCATATTTGATTCGTTTTAAAGAAATAAAAAAGAAAGTTTTGCTAAAATTAGCAAGTGGTGCACGGTGCAGGAAAACAGCGGACACGTGGCGCAGAGAGGAAGAGGGAGAGAGAGATGTGCCGTTCATGCAGGGATGTTTCTAGAAGAGTGAAAGGAGAGTGCGTGGGATTCACGTTCGGGAGTTGTCAGAGAGAGAGGGCGCGTGAGAAAGAGTTCCAGATTCTCGTGGAAAAACGTCGCGTTTAAGGGCTCCTGGTTTTTGGGAAGTTCGAGTTTTGAATTACCGTTACCGGTTTACGGTTTCCGGTTTCCGGTTTTGATTTGTGAGACTATGGGCGCCCCCTCCAACTAACACTACACCTATCCTATTCAACTAATCCCTCATTTATATTTTACTCGCCTGCCTAATTTTTTTTTTAACTAATTTTTTTTCCATTTCTAATTATGTTTATTTTAAAAATTATATAGCCTTCTTCATTTGCATACTAACCATTCATATGCTTCCACTTGAGAGGTAAAAAAAAGTTTAAATAATTTTTTTTCTAGCTGAAAATTCGAATTCAAAATTTTTTTTAGGAAACATGTAATTTAATCAATTGAATTATGTTTAAGTTATCGTTTAAATATTTTTTTTTTTGTAAAACATTCATTTTTACCTATATATTTTCAACTTTTATTCAATTTAGTCAATATATTTTTGAGTTGCTTCTCCTACTTAAAAAATGGATTATTTTGGTTCATTCATTTTTATTTTTATTTTATTTATTTCAACCAAAATTTTAGCATGAAACTTTACTTACTAAATTTTTTGATATTTAATCGTACATTTGTAGAGTTTCATTGTGGGTAAAATTTTACAAATAGGGATCAACGTCACTTTTTAGAAGTATAAAAAACCAAAATGAACTTGTTAAAAGAAAAATGACTGAATTTAACCAAGGTTAAAAGTATAGAGACGAAATTAACATTTTGAATGTACAGGACCAAAATCAACCTAATTTATAAGTACAAAAACCAAATAAGTATTTAAATGAAAAAAAAATGAGCAACTTCATTAATAATAATAAATAAAACCAAGAAAAATTTTACTTTGTAGCATAAATTTAATTTTTCTTTTTTAAAATGTTATCACTTAATTTCTTTTTTCAAATACGACGTAAGTGTGAATTTTTTTTAATGTGTTTAACATTACATTTAACCTTGAATTTAATTTTGATTATGCTATTTTGTAAATTTCAAACTTTCCACTGTATTCTAAAGTTTATATTTATTTTATGCTGCTAGGTAAATACCTCTTGGGACAATTCTTATGTAGTTAAAAGGGTAATTTAGGTCTTCTTTTTTCCCTTTAAGCTGCAAATAAATGGAGTTATAACACTAGGATTAGTGTAATGGCTCCTTGTAATTTATTAATTGAAAGTTTTTATTTTGTTTTCTTTAAAAATCAAATAGAAAATACATTATATAATTGAACTAAAAAAATAACAAGTCTTAGAAAGTAAGTTTCTTTATTAAAATTAGATTGGGTTGAGTTGTTTGAGCCATCTAGTACGTAAAATTTTGTGCAAAACAAGAAATTTGTTAATCTCAAGTATTTATTTATTTATTATAAAATATTTAAGAGGAGTAGGTTTATGTTAAATTTTATTTTGCATTAAGAAAAATTATATTCCAAAGACCTAAAATTGTTGTGACTATTTTTTTCCCCAAAGAGTCATGTAATGAAATGACGTCATAATAAATAAAATGTGCTGGTATAATTTTAAGCTTTTAACCTAAGGGAAAAAAATTATAATAAATTTATTTTATTTTTAACTCAAATTAATTTTAGAAAATAAATGGACCTCACAAAAAAGAGTTTGATCAACGCAACTTAATTAATACAATTCTAGCTGAATTGATTTGATTTTTGGAGTTATTAGACTTTTTAACGTTCTTGCTTTTAACACGTCCACTCTCGTGTTCGAATCAACTTTTCAGAAAGACATCACTTAAATATAATGGGGTATTCAAGTCCGGGTAGGATCTCAGCCAACAGTTTTAGAATTGATGTTACAAGTACATGTGAATATAATTTTAATGCAAAGCTACGAAATATACATTTAAATATCATTTTAATTACCAACCTTAAATATTTTTCTATTTGAGTTTTTGCACTTTCTAAATGCCCATTTAGATATCTTTTAAACTTTAAATTTGTCTGTCATGAACTCTCCAAGGTAATTTTCCTATCTTGGTTCAAGACTTTCACGACGTTTATATTTTGGTCATTGAAGATTCAGGTTTATACAATTTTGGTCATTTAAACATTAACTTTTAAAATAACTCTTTTGGTCCATGAACTTTTAAGATATAACTATCTTCGACCTCTAACTTCTAAGAAATCACTATTTTGTTACCATTACATTTATGTTTGAGTTTGATTTAGGATTATGCTTTTTTTTCTTCATAATTTCAAACTTTCTACTATATTTAAAAAATATATATATTTTTTAATTTTCTTTAATATATATTTATATAATGCAATAAGGTAATTAAAATACCTCCAATCAATCATATTAAATTACTGGATGGTAAATTTGTTTGAATTGAGTATGTAAATTTAGCAATTTTATAGTTTAGGGGTAGTTTTCGTTTTTGTTTAAGTTAAAAATAAAAAATAAAATAAAAGATATAATTGATCTAAAATAAATAGCAAAATTTTTTAATTTTTTAGTTTTTTGGAAATTAAGTTTATTAAAATTAGATTGGTTTGATTGTAAAACGATAAATTTGTTAAGAGGAGTAGGTATATGTTAAGTTAAATTGTATTTTATATATGAAAAATTATATTCCAAATACTTAAAACCTTAAAATTGTTGTGGCTATTCTTTTTTTCCGAAAGAGTAATGTAACTTTAACATTAGAGATACATGCAACATGCTTGTGTAATTTTAAGAATTAAATTATAATAAATATAGTTTTTTTTAACTCAAATCTATTTTAGAATTTAAACGGACCCGAACACAAGAATTTGATCTATTAGAATTCACATAACTCGTACTAGTTAAATTAATTTGATTTTTTCGAATTATTAGATTCTTTTAACGTTCTTACTTTAAGCATGTTTACTCTCGTGTTCGAACTAGCTTTTTAAGAAGACATCACATGAATATAATGAGATATTAAGTCACATCATCATCGCTTGGACAGGATCTCGACTAATAGTTTTAGAATTGAGGTTACACGTAATACATGCGAATATAATTTTAATGCATTGCTATTAAATATACATTTAAATATCATTTTAGTTAAGAACCTTCAAGATTTTTCTATTTGGGTTTTTGAACTTTCAACGTACCCATTTTGATATTTTAATTTTTAAGTATATTACATATTTTTGGTTGGGAACTTTTCAAAGTTTTTCTATCTTGCTTCAAGACTTTCACACCATTCATTTTGGTCCTTGATAATTTAGGTTTATTTAATTTTGGTCATGAAAAATTTTTTGAATGAGTAATTGTGACGTTAACTTTAGTTGTAGCTTAATTATGCTATAATTGACAATTTTTAATAATTATATCTAAAAATATAAGTAACATTATTATGAAAATAACAATGTAAAGAAAATTTCATAAAAAATCACGAAAAATATAGAAATTTGTTAAATTGTTTCAATTAGTTGATGAAACCTTAATTGTAAGTTAACTAGAATATAGTTGACCATTTATAGTATTATATGTAAAGAGGCCTGAAATATTTATTACATAATTGAAAAATATATGAAATATATTTGGAACGCTTAGTAAATCTAGATAATGATGTCAATCTAAGTACAACTCAATAGATGTTGATGGTTTGATTACCAATAGTTGAACTCAACAAAATAAAAATAAAAATAAAATAACATGTTTTAACTTAAAAGAAAGAAAAATAATAATAATAATGACAATAACGAAATAAAATAATATATATATATATATATATATATATATATATATATATATATATATATATCTTATCCACATTAAGCTATGTTGATGCTGGGATTCTGGTAGATCGGTTCTCTCCACTCCGTGTACCAACTCGAACTCTTCAAGACCAAATAACTACAAAACTGAATAAAAAAACCTAACCCAGTCACACTGGCTCCAATGCCTAAGTTAGTCAAAGGGAAGAGACCACTAAACTAGTAAGGTACTTGAGAAGGTAGTTCTGGCTTACCTTTGAGAGGTGACCCATTTCCTATTTATAGTCGAATAGTTCCATAGGGTTTCCCAGTCGGCTAACCCTAGATTTGAGATCTTGTAGGCCTGTAGGTAGGAGGTGAATTAACCATAGGTTCTTGATAACCACGGGAGGGTAAAGGATGGGGCTCGGCTTTGGGTCGAGCACGACTCGGTGCCGAGAAGGGGTCAGGACCGAGCTCTGCTCGGTTCGGCCCACCACTCATGGGTCGGCCCACTTGGTTTGTCTTTACTGTAATCTTTAACCCACAACAAGCTATAAATAATTTTATTAAAATAGTTAAATAAAATTATTTGAATAAAATAAAGAAAACGTTAAATTAAAAGTGAAATGAAATCCAAAGAAAATAAGAATAGTCTTCAGCCTTGTATAAAAGCCATCATCCACCACTATTCCAAGACTCAAATGACTTGCATGCATGGGCTGACTATGGTATACTGAAACGGGCCAAATTGGTAGATTTGAGGCCCAAATGCAATATCATTTTTCTCAAGATTAAAATTGTTGATATCATGAAATTTCGGTCGATATTTCGACATTTTGAGATTATCCTCTTTGCTCGAGCTTGACTCCACGCATTTCTTGTTGTCAATCAGAACATAGTTCAACAGATTAAAGTATGAGTTTGAAGTTTAAATCCCCACTCCACCCGTTGTACTAAAAAAAAAGAAATTATCCTCGATAGAAGGGGGAAAACAAAATTCTCCTCCTATAAACATGTTGACATGTCGTTCCACATATTTGATACTTTGATTAAGATCGGTGTTTGTTCAGTTTGTTGTTTATCATCTAATCTCTCTTTTATCACATAACTTTGCTTTTCTTTCAGCTAATTAAATGTTGTTATACGTCGTTTTGCAAACAGTTTCAAAATACGTTGTGCCTACCTACGATACCTCAAAATGATGACTGCTCGTGATGATGAAGCTTATTGCTCTTCCTTCAGCTAATTACTTGTTCTTATATACTTATGTTATTGATAATATTTTGTTTCAAGAAAAATAACAATACTTCGTTTAAAATAAAAATAAGCCAAAAGATTGAAAATATTATCGTCATTGGAACTAGAAAAAGGAAAAAAAGAAAAAAAAACATCTCGCATCCCCTAATTCCTTTTTATGCAATTGACTTCATCTCATGTCAGCAAAATTTCTATAAATTCATATAAAGTAAATTAAAATACGGTAAAATACATTTTTATTCCTATTTAACCAAATAGAAATCTATATTTGGTCACTCAATTTTAAAAGTGAACGCAATGTCAACATTGTATTGATGAGTTAACAGCTTTCTCACTCTCTCCCTCCTCACTCGACCTAGTTAGTGACTAAATAAAAACATATTCTCAAACTCAATGATGAATAGTTTATTTCACTCAAATTTTAATTATAATTAGTAATAGAATTTAAAAGGTTTTGTAGTTTTAATAAAATAAAAATTATTTTAAGTTTTACGATTGTATAAATATCCTCTCTCTAACTTTTTTTTTTCTACAAATTGTCTTTTTTCAACACTTATTTTGTGTCTTCTTCCTCCCTCATTTTCTTCTTTCTTTTAAGTTTAATACACATGCGTACCAATCTCTCAGGTAGATGTTTTGGAGTTACTTTGTGATTGAAAAATATAGTTTATAATTTTCTTTTTACTATTTTTGTTTTAAGAGTTTATGTATACCTATTATTCTTTAATTTAATACTTACAAAAATTGAAACTGATTTTATAAATTGATAAATTTATAATTAATTCTAAATTTGAATGTATGATCAGATAAATTGAAAAATAGGTATAACACATGTTAAACAAAGAGTCAAAGAAACCACTAATAGAGATTAAAGAATTAAGAGCAAGTAGGGCCCAATTTTCATGAATGAAAAGTTGGAAAATATTTCAACTTTGTCCCTTTCTCTATCAACATCCCTCTCAACTGTCTACTTTATGCTGAGCACTAATTTAAAGTAATATTTTATAGGTATATGATGTTATTAATGTACGGATATATACTCTACATCCTAGAATGTTGGTATAGCAGCAAGAGACTTGAGTGTTAGACACCTTTAAACATAATTCAATTAGCTAAAGCAGAAAAAAAAAAGTTGAAACTTTGACAATAAACCATCCCTTTACTCGCTATAACTAATTCTAAGACTTATCATAATTCCAAAACAAATTTCTCCCACTAAAAAGGAGGACTACATCTTTCTTTTCTTTTTTTAACCATATTGGAGCACTAATAAGTCAATGATATTTTGCTATTTTTTAAACATTTGCTTTATAATATTTCATTATTTAATCATATGTTTACTTTTTATTTCTTGATGAATTAAGAATTAGAAAATGTCATCATCAGGTACAAATATTTCCACATATTTGTTTCTAAGTTTCCGGTGATCACATTATCTCGATTCAATGCATTTATTTCTTGATATAAGAAATAACCAATGGTAAAGATAATCAAACTTTTCTTTAAAATGTAGCAATGACCGATGGGCATAAATATATTTGATATTTCAAAATTGAGTAAATTATATAATAAGGAAAAAAAACATAGAAAACAAAATACTTTAGAGAGTACGAGATGATTGTTTGATATGTTTCAGATTTTTTTTCTTTCTTATTTCGCCCAAAACTTTCAAGTGAATTATATAATTTCCCCTCCAAAAAGAAATGGAAAAAATTAAGAACAATGAATGGAAGCTGAAAAAAAAGACCAGAATCATCCATTTCAATTTTTTTTTTTAAGAAAGTATGATTGTGTTTCGATTAACCCGAAGCATGAAATATTAAAAATAGACTATAAGGATTTTACATAGAAAATGAAAATGATCACCACAATCCAATTTGTTTTTACATTCATTTGATTTCAAATCAACGGGAAGTATACCTAATTTAGGTAGTTGGTTTCATCTCCACCGTCCATCAAAATTAGATTTTGAAATAATAATACTATTTTAAATAAAACTTTATACCTTCTCATACAGAAAGAACACCAAAAAAAGAAAAAAAAAGGTTTGATAATCGATACCACATTATTGCTTAATCCTACCATGATGCTGACCTTAATTAATTTTTATTAAGAAAGAAAAATTCAATGGCGTGAAATCTTATCCAATGACGTGTAAAATAGAGAAAAAAATAAATAAAAATGAATGGTCAGATTTCTACTCCCCTTGTCCTCATTTGATTGCTTTCCACTTATCCCTGTCGATGCTTAGCTGCCCGCTTTCTTACGGGGCTGCCGCAGCCTTCATCTCAATTTCTCGCCTCAAAATTTCTCTCAATTTCTTTTCAACTTATAAATTTGATATTACCATTTTTATTTATTCTAGATAAGGTTTTCTAATTTGGACAATGTAGATACTTTAGAGAGAATTATGAAAATTAGAGATATTCATACAAATTTTTTTGGGTTCATAAATAAAAATTTAATGCTAGCCTATAATTAATTATTTTTAACCATCATATTTAAATATATAAGTAATATATTTATACAACTTGTTGTGTTTTCTAGATCGCCTTCCGTCATTATTTTCAACTTTTCTTTTTTCTCTTTGCCAATCTTTGAATTTATCAAAAACTAAAAAGACATTTAGTACAGAAATTTTTTTTTTAAGTTCTATTGGCCCTTCGATCTAGATTTTCTCTTGAAAAACAAGAGATCCCCTTCTTGACTAATTAGAATCTCTCTGCCATTATTCCCCCTTTGTCGACACGTCGAACAACATGTCGATGTGTCGGTCGACATTTGAAACAGAGATTCTAAAAGATAATTTTTTTTTATAAAGTAGACAAAATAGGAAAATACTTGGATCCTGATCTTTAACGTTAAGGAGAAATATTGTCCTTACCACTGTTTATGCAGAAAACTGGTGCGGTCCGACCTAGAAGAGGTCGGACACGTGGAATAGCTAACTCGTCTAGTTGGGGGATGACCTGCACAAGAGGGGCAAGCTATTCGACACTCAAGTCAGTAATCAGATAGGTTCAAGGTAGACCTGAATATGGTATTTGTCTAGGTGGACATGTTCGTGTATGTGACTTTATGATTTTCACTCAAACAACCATCATTAAACGTTGAACAACTAAAAGAGAAAAATGAAACGAATTAATGAGTTATCAATTTTTCAACCGAGGCGAGAACGAGATTTGACAAGTTAATTAAGCCAAGTATATTTTGGTACAAAATATGATGAGTGGGTGAATAATAGTGAATGGTAGAGCCATAATAGAGATGGAAGCCGGAACCGGAAGTGGACCACTGAGCCAATGAAGACTTTTGTTTGTTTTTTTTTTTTTTTTTTTTTGTTGTGGTTTATAAAATAAAGCAAATTAAGCAGAGGGTGTAGTGTGTAGGGAGAGAAATCAGTAATTCGCGTACACCATGAGTTTCCTCCAAAACATCTGGGACGAAACCCTTGCCGGTCCTCCGCCGGATTCCGCCCTGGGACGCCTTCGCAAGTACAATTCCTTCGCCGCCCACAGATCTCCGCCGATGACGATCTCCATTCCTAGCCCTACTACCCTCTCTCACACTCATGACTCGCGGCCGCCGCCGACTCCACCGCCGGTGACGCCTCGAGACGACGATATCAAGAGACTAATCACGAGGAGAAGATCTCTTGATTTTCCTCGCCCCCTGGAACTCCCTGACCGAACAACCCCTTCCGTTTACGATTGGTAATTACTTTTTTTTTTCTTTTTTAATTCCTTTCATTTTATTGATATATATATGTGTGTATATATATATTTATTATTATTATTGTTCATAGGATCGTAATAACAGCTCTAGATCGTTGACGGAAGATCAAGAGATGACTGCTCTAATTTTATGCGGAAACGAGGCATAAATCTCTTTAATTCTCTTTTGTTCAACCCAATTATATTAATATGTATATATCTATATCTTTGCTTTTTTTTTTTTGTCATTTTTATGTACAACAAATTTCCTTCCAGATGTACAAACTAATAATTACTGTAGTCAACAAAGGAGCATGACTATTATGTAGTTGAGACTGAGTTCGTTTTCTCGCCTCAAATATTGTACTTGAAAAAACAAAATCATATGATCGAATTTCATCCGTAACAAAGTAAATTAAAAACTGATTCTCTAAGATATAATTAAGTTAAACATCACATTTCTCCTAATCTAAGTTTAATTAGCAAATCATGTTATTATCTGTTTTTGGGATTTTGTTTGCCACGTTGTATTGCTGCTGCCTCTCGATTGAAAAAGAAGTAGAGAGGAAAGAAGAAGAAAAATGATACAATAATTTTACGTGAAAAACCCCTAAACGAATAAGGGTAAAAACCACATGCAAAGAAGAAGAATTTCACTCAAAAGTTAAAAGTTACAAACTTTCTTTTTTAGGAAAACAAAATCTCTCCCAATAAAAAACTCTTTATATCTTTATCTCACCAAACCTCACACTCAAATTTTAGCTTACTTGGAATTAGAGATTTTTGGGACGGTCTAATAAGTATGGGTGACCACCTATTTATAGTCTAACTATACTTGCTCAACGAGCAAATTTCTAAGGCTACAAATGTGTCACATATTAGTCTTGGATAAGATGATGATCTAGTGACCATATATTTACCACATATTTCACTCTAGCTAGTAGCTTCTAGTTACTTCAACGGAAAAATTTCGTGAGCAAGCTTTGTAAAATCATTAATCTAGTAGTTTCTAAAGACTTTCAAGGAGGCTTCTTGAGTAAACTTGAGAAATATTATTTAACACTTTCAACCCTTCGGTTACAGATAATAAAATTGGAATTGAGGTAAAAAACACATAAAATATTACTTACTCTTCCAACTCATGTATTCAACTTTTTCTTTCCATGCATACTCTCATGGGCCTTTCAATCTCATGCTCCTCAATGAGTGAATCCTATAAAAGGAAATTATAGGTTATTACATCTCCTTTTATCTATATATTCCACACAACTCTTGCTAAGTTATCAACTAAAATCATGTGCATAATGTCTTGATTTTGAAGGGTATTTAAGTGCACACAATCGAACAAAACTACTGTTACTCTAGCTTGGGAAACAAGCTAGGCTTGCCCATCTCTTCTGTTTGCTACGTCGTTTTAAAGCGCTTTGGTTATGTGTAATTCCGCTCCTACCCGTACCCGCGCTTATAAACTATAGATACCTTCTATGATTTAAAAGTTTTCAATTTGATCATGTTAAAAAAAATCATGTACCAGTTTCTAATTTTGATAGCAAAGTAACATATATATATATATACTAAATTTAAAAATGATAGTTGAGATTTGGTCCAAGGTAGGAACTAAATAGAAACTTTTAACATCATAGGACTCGAATTAAAACTAGACCGGGACAATAGGACTAAATTAAAACTTTTAAGACCACATATATCAATTTTAAATTTTGTCCAAACCATAAAAGATTAGATGGGTAAAGTTCAAGTTTCTTTGAACTTACAACATTACCTGATAACATACGTTTCCTCTTATTTATAATTATTTCTTTAAATCAACATTTATATAGCATTTAAGTTTTACTATTTTATATTTCTCTCTTTAGTTATAATAATTTTTTTTTACAACAGGTAAGGGTGCAGGTTTGAACTCATGACCTTTTGATCAAAAATAGATGTCTTAACCAGCCCTAATTATAACAATTTTGAACAGATACATACATGTATGCGTGTACATATAATTATTTTCTTAATATGTTTTTATGTAAATGATGCAATATTATTTATGTGTTTATCCCTTTAATTCTGTCTATTTGGGTTCCTTGGGCCCAATTTTTGTACTCGGCAGAGATGATCATAAAGGGCTAATATATATAGCGCAATACGTTTCTTGGACGTCAGATCTCGGCTGCGCGTGCGCTAGGCGGAGACGTTCCGGAGAAATTGTTCCGATTTCCGAATGAAATTGCTGAAGAACTGAAGAAGAAAAGAAACCGAAGAAATTCAATTCTCTTACCATTACAATAAAATCCAATTTGTCCATTTAAAATACTGTATTGGTTGGTAAATTCCTCCGTTAATTTCACAACCCTTTAAATCCTCTAAATCAAATCAGAACCCCAATGCAATAGTCAGGTATGATTAAAATTCGCTTTGTTTTCTTTGTGATCTTTCATCTTTTTCCCGCACAATTTAAACGTTGCAGTGGACAGTGGAATTGTGCTTCCGCAGAGCACGCTGTAAACACTTTCGTTCCCGAATTTGATTCGGGTTTTGGTTTTCTAGGGGGTGAATGACTACGTTGTCGCTGTGCGTTGTAATTGGGATTTTAAACGAGTTTTCTAGTCATTGTTAGATCGAGAAAACAATCGGTTCATTTTTTCGAAAATGTTATCTCCGATGAAGAACACATTTCTTCATCATAATTTGGCGGAATTTAAAGTATTTGGGTTATTCAGTTCGATTTGTTAGAATTTCAGTCGATTAATTTACTGCTGAATCGCTCCGAAAGCGGTAAGGGGCTTGGAAATACTATCATTGTCACGTTAGAAACAAGTGTTCAGCATTTGAATCATTAATAAGTAGTATCTCAGTTTATCTTTGTTCTTATTTTTCTATCTTTCTTTTCTTTTACGTAATTTATATGTATTTCAAGTTTTCACTCCCGATCGTATTGAAATTGTTTCTTGCTTGGCCCTGAGACGATTTGACTAATGTGCTGGATGGTGTTTCAAATTTCACCATGGCTGTGTAGGTGTTAAATTAAAGATGGTGAAGCTGACAATGATTGCCCGTGTTACTGACGGTCTTCCTCTTGCTGAGGGACTAGATGATGGTCGTGATTTGAAAGATGCTGAATATTTCAAGCAGCAAGCCAAAGCTTTGTTTAAGAACTTATCAAGAGGACAGAATCAACCTTCGAGGATGTCTATTGAAACTGGCTCTTATGTCTTTCAGTATCCTTGCAACTTGCAAGTTTTCTTTCCATGCACTGTGACATCAGTACATAAGTTATATTCTTGTTGAGCATTCGTTAGATTAGAGTATCAAGTGCCCTTCTCTCAATAATACTCATTGTTATTTGTTGTGTTCATCATATCTTCTCTCTTCTATTTCTTGGGTTTATATTTGTATATTTTATTAAATTTATCGTTATCCGTTCAGTATTTACTTGAAACCAGCTTCGAATTTATTAGAGAAATTATGTGCCTTCCGTGTGAATATATGATATCAAAGTTCAGGTATTTATTTTAGTTTGCTACAAGTAACTATCCCTTATTCTATAGGTCGGAAATGATTTTCTAACGGTTTTGGAAGATTTGAGCTTTTAACTCTTTGGTTTACTGACAATGATTATGAAAGCATTGTTAGTTTTCTTTTAATAGGGCTAGCTGTCTCTGTTATTCTATTATTCTTTATTCTGTTGAACTGCCATTTAGGCAATACCAAGATCATAGTCTAAAGCAGATTTTGGACTTAATACCAACTTACCTAGCCACAATGTACGGTTGTAAATTGCTCTGAACCTTTGGAACTGAAACATTTTTTAAATATTGCTGTTGATTCCATTTCTTTCCCATCTTTATTGACACTATTCGTACTATTATCTTAGAAGTCTCTGGATTTTATGTTTCCTTGACAGCATTCAGTTATATAATTGAGGGGCGTGTTTGCTATTTGACAATGTGCGACCGTGCTTACCCAAAAAAACTTGCTTTCCAGTATCTTGAAGACCTTAAGAATGAATTTGAACGTGTTAATGGGCCTCAGATTGAAACTGCTGCTAGGCCATATGCATTTATCAAGTTTGGTGCGGGCTGACCTTAGACTTAGTTAACTTTGTCTTCATTTCTTCTGTCAAGAACCTTGTTCTCTATGCCTCTTCTTCCGGATTTGATCTTTCTGCCTTTTATGTTTAAAAGATACATTCATGCAGAAAACGAAGAAGCTATATCAGGACACCCGTACCCAGCGTAATATTGCAAAATTAAATGATGAACTCTATGAAGTGCACCAAATAATGACTCGAAATGTTCAGGAAGTTCTTGGTGTGGGTGAAAAGTTAGATCGTAAGATGCTCCCTATATCCTGCCTCTCTCCTCTCTCTCTCCCCCCTTTATCTCATGTCTGTGTGAAGCTATAAAGAGTCGGTGCTGAAATATGTAAATAAAAGCTGTGTGCAAGGTGCTAAGGTGCAAGGAAGTGTGTAGTTGACAAATGGTCACAACTTAATAATATTTTCGTGAGGAAGTGTTAAATCTCTGTTTATGTATTTCAATAGCTTGTTTCCTGTTTCCCTTACATTTGGGACTAATTTCCTTTTTGTGATGATTGGGAACTTTTTTTTTCTGGGTGCGTGGAGGATTGTATGGGATTTTTAGAGGAGAGAAGACAAAAGGCTCTTGTCTTGCTTTACACCAATGTGTATACGTTTTATTTTGAAACACAAACAACTTACAGATATAAGTATAGCGTTTATACCCACTGTTGTTGCTTCATGCATTGGTTAGTTATATCTTCTGGTCAATAGATTGTAAAACATATTCTATGTCTAGTTTTTTTGGCAAGCATTCTCAGCATATTAGTGGCCCCTTGTGACTTGAACAGTTAGGAGGCTATCGATTTGAACTTGTTTGAGCAACTTATGGTGTTGAGTCTGTCGATTGGGTTTGATTTAATGTTTTGCTAATGTTGTTCTTATTAGCAATTAGCTTAGATATTTTTGCAGATCTAGATGTGGTATTGCTTCCATATTTATTTTTCAGTTTTTGATGAATAACAATGTACTTTTTTTATTCTCTTACAATTACTAATTTTGCAGAGGTTAGTGAAATGTCAAGTCGATTAACATCAGAATCTCGCATTTATGCTGACAAGGCAAAAGACTTGAATCGACAGGTTAGTTTCATCATATGTGTGGAATTTGTGAGGGAGTTTTACTCCAACCAACTTATTGAAAATCTTGCATGTCTTATATGGCTATTTGTTTCATTATCTGTATGTAATGAATGTGTACTGTTGCCGCAAATCTTAAGAACAGGTAGTTGCTGCATACAATTACACACATAAACTTCTCTGGAGATCAATGAGGTTTCCAAAAAAGTTTCTTTTATATCATGGTTATTTAAATAGCTCGCAATTTGTATCCTGACTTAGGTCTACGTCTACATTGAAAGTTAACAAGTGGAAGTCCTATATTATATGTAGTGTTGTGGTTTCAGATTATTGAAATTTTCTTGGAATGAATTTTAAATGACATGAATTAGGCGTTAGTTGTGATAACCTAAAGATTAGCTGAGGGTCATTAAGCTTTGAATCTGAATATGGACTTGAGCTACTCTGCCATGCTAGATGAATATAATTATTGTAGACCTATCCTAGAAAGATTTGCGTTACTAAACTGTGTAAACCCAGGACCTTTCAGCTCCAAAAAAACTAAACTGCGTTTCAGGGATTGTTTGGGACTATGATAGGTTTTTATGGTGCTTGATTGGTACAATTTGAATCAAGTTTTTTTTTTTATTGATAACCTATCATGTGGGATTGTTTTGAGGAGACGTAAAATAAGTTATTGGGATGAACTTTTTTATTTTTCTTCATTAAGAAAATTCTGTTTTACTAGTACATTGTGGTCTGGTTCAAAATTTCCTAAGAATAGACTTGTTGAAATCTGATAATTCAGAAAATGGTCCAATGAAACTATTGTTTGCCGGGTGTTTGAAAAACTCCAGTGTATACCATCCATTGATTAGTCTTGCCTTCACGTTCTATACTTGTATTTGTAGGCTTTGATTCGGAAGTGGGCACCTGTAGGTATCGTGCTTGGAGTCGTAATTCTCCTATTCTGGGTGAAAACAAAGATTTGGTAACCCAATTGCCAATTCTAATCTGAAATATTATGAGGCTTCTTCAACGCCGTGGATTGCTGCATGCATTTTTGGCGTAACTCGAGACTATGGAGTCCATGTCTCAACTTTCAAGGTGGGATTGAGTTAGAACACACGTTTTGTATGCAAAGGGGAAGATGCTCCCTCGTGAACTGTGAGGATTCCCTCCATCTAACAGTTAGATTAGTGAGAACATTTACATCTTCTGTATGATAAGTATTGAACATTCATAGATCTCTGCCCTTTTTTCCCTTTTCTTGGGAGGGGATGGGCTTTGTTTGACCACATTATTTCTGTTCTATATTTTCTTTAGGATGATATTCCTTTTGTTCTCTTCTACTTGAATGACATTGAATAAAGATAGAAGGTACAGAGTCCAACCCCTTTGAAAACCAATAACGTAATCGATCTTATTATGCCACGTTTCTGGAAAGCAATGAAGAAATAGATTTGTTGCATAGGACACCAATTGATAATGGGTAATTCTGTTTGATGGCAGGCTCATGTTGGTCTGTTTGAGAAGGAAAATACTTGGTTCCTTGATGGTAATAAGCAATATTGTCGTTAATAACTTAGTATCACTAAATGTTTGACAATTAATAAAATGACAATTAAGAGAAGGAAATGCAAAATTAATTTTTTTTTTTAAATAATGAGTTGTGAATTTTTTTAATAGTGGTGTGGACATGATGTGGTCCTTGTTCGGCTCCTAATGGTAAGAATTAATCTTGTCTCCACCTCTAAGTCCGACATCGTTTTCGTCAATTTAAACACATTTGAATATTCATCGTATTTTGGCATCGGCCGTCACCATCCGTAATGAAATTATTACAATAAAACAGAGTACTTGGATTGCTAATGGATCAACAAATTAAGTTGATCGATATCTTCTAAACTTCCACTTCTACTAGAGAACACGCAATCATAGGCCACAGTCCTATATTCGACTTCAACTTCTCTTAAGAGTCTGGATTTTCGTAGAGGTAACCAGCTCAACCCATTTTCCATTGAAGCCTGCACTTTCCAGTTGGGTCAATATAACAGGAGCGTCAAGCCTCAAGGTAGAAACTGATTCGAGTTCTATCAATTTTTTTGCGCAATGATCACGTTTTTCTGTTCTCTATAAACTAGTGACCCAGTGTTGTTCCCCACTTTCAATGTCTGTAAGCTTACTTTTTGCTGATCTTCTGCATTCTTAAGTGTATTTTCATGAATCTTTCAGGGAAAAAAAAGTGTGTTTTCATGAAGATTACCATGTTTCATTCCATTAAGAGTCCAAAGTTTGTGGGTCATCTTGCTCTTCTCTATGCTTCAGTTTTACATATCAAGAAAGTAACCTTCTAAAAGAATTACAACTTAATAACTTGAGCCTATGTGTGTATGTGTTATGTGCCATATGAATTTTGGCTAACCAGTACGTTGGTACTGTATGATTCAGTGGGAGAAACGGGGAAGTCTCATCTCCCTCTCCTCAAGAAGTAGATTAAGATCGTTACAAAGAAAATAAAAGGGAAACTATGCAAGATACTCAATGATTGTGCTGAACTTTTTAGCACGACCTTCATATATTCTTCTACTATTTGGACAACATAATTATCCATCTTAAGTCCTTACTAGAAGCTAAGTTGCTTTCTCATTTTGGGTTGAGAAATTATGTACACAACAAACTGCTAGAGGATGACGAACCAAAACTTAGAACAGCCATGGTAGCTATGCTTTTCGTCCTGGTTTAAATAATTTCTTTATTTGATTACTGGGTGTTGTAGAGATCTCACTCTTCCTCTATTTGGGTGCATCATCCTACTGTACAGTACGCTTAATTCATGGCACCGAAAGCTCCCATTATAAATTTGAGAAAGTTCAGAAAATCCTCCGGTGCCTTTTATGCTTGCTTGATTTATGGTGGCAGCTGTTACTCTTTTCCCAACAAATTTTAGTACCAATCACTTAATAATTCTTTAGTCTCTATTTTGTCAGGATAAAATGTCTTCTGAGCCGATGAATGTGAATGACTTCAAAGAATTGGCTAGGCAGGCACTTCCAAAAATGTATTATGATTTCTATGCAGGGGGTGCTGAGGACCAACACACACTTAGAGAGAACATACAAGCTTTCCATAAAATCACGTAATTCTGAAGCTAACTGATGATTGTTATGAGAAAAAGTGAGGCTCTATGTTATTCATCATTTTTATGATTTTCAGGATCCGACCTAGAGTTCTTGTGGATGTGAGCAAAATTGATATGTCAACAACCATATTGGGCTATCGCATATCTGCACCTATCATGGTTGCTCCAACTGCAGCACATAAGCTAGCATACCATGAAGGTTAAACCTCTTAGTGCATTGCTTAGATTTTTTTTCCTTTTTCTTGATAAGGATGGCTAACTTAGTTGAGAACTGGTTTTCATTTTACTCTTCCTTGATGATTTTTGTGTTCTTTCAGGAGAACTAGCCACGGCCAGGGCAGCAGC
Organism: Momordica charantia; assembly: GCF_013281855.1. Lineage (NCBI taxonomy): Eukaryota > Viridiplantae > Streptophyta > Magnoliopsida > Cucurbitales > Cucurbitaceae > Momordica > Momordica charantia. Next base: position 9,421,115 of record NW_028275166.1, read on the forward strand.
TGCTGCAAAAACCATAATGGTACTAATGTGACTACAATCTAGAAGTTACTTAACTTGTACAGTCATAATGGTAATTGAATTTAGTTGCCTTTGTTTGTAGGTTCTATCCTACTCTGCGACCTCTTCAATAGAGGAAGTTGCCTCTAGCTGTGATGCTGTCCGTTTTTTTCAATTATATGTAATGGCCCTTCTGTTCTTTAAGTATCCTTTCTTCAATCCTTCCCTGCAGCAGCAATCCAATTATATGCAAGTTTTAATTTAGTTTCTCTTTCTATAATAAGGTATTCAAAAGGCGTGATATCACAACTCTGCTAGTAAAGAGAGCTGAGAGATCTGGATACAAGGCAATAGTCCTGACTGCTGATACTCCTCGGCTTGGAAGAAGGGAGGCTGACATAAAGAACAAGTAGCAATGTTTCTCATCTCAGTTTCTTTTATCTCATGCATAGCGTTATTTTTGCTGGGTATAAAATGCTTCAATGGAATTGGGATGACTGTATCATAACTCTTAAATCGTGAGATAGAATCCTTTTTATTCCTTTGTCTTGCATCAATTGTAAGCTGTGCCTTGATTTTTGTCTCATCTGGAAAAGCATTTGGGTGAATTTGTAGAATGATTGCACCTCCAGTGAAGAATCTTGAAGGCCTCGTATCGGTTGAAATTAACTCTGTGAGTAATAATTCAATTACCTGATCTAGAATATTGGAATTACCACTTACCATAGAGGAATTTTGTAATCTAACTACCATCCATTTCATGGTATAGATTATATGCCCTACTATTTTACTGAATATACTTATTTGCATGGTTCTTTGGATCAGCAATTTGGGCTGTGCATACATCCAAGTTCCCTTTTCTCTTACCTCAAGTATACTACCATGCATCTTAACTCACAGCAACAAGAATTTCAAAACATCATTTCTGCTGCTCTTAGGCTTATTTTATAATAAATTTTAACAAATGATCTTATGCAGGATCAAGGTTCAAAATTAGAAGCTCATGCCAATGCGACCTTGGATGCATCTCTGCGCTGGGAAGTATGTACAATAAACTGCTCAGATTCCTATCATATACTTAAATGTCTGCTTATGAAGATTTAACTTTGATGCTTAATAAGTTTGGGAGGATATCCTTTCATGTGATTCAGTAATATAACGACTTCTATGTTATATAGACTTCTCTCTACCATAAGAATGGATGTACAGCGTTTCAGAAATTTTAGTTATATCATTATTTCAATGAAAGTACTCAAAAGTTTCATTTTCTGAGATTCCCTATACGTATAAATTCTTTCTAATTCAGTTATAATATTTTACTGTCTACAGGATATAGGATGGTTAAGATCAATCACTAGCCTGCCAATTTTGATCAAGGGAATTCTTACTCATGAAGATGGTAAGGTTAAGTTATGTCTTAAAGACATTTGATCCAGGAAATGAGCCTTCTTTTATCTCTATCAGATGAATATTCCAAAGTAACATATTTTAAATTGAATTCAAATGCTACAACTACAATTATGAACTCATTTAATCTGTCAATTAAGTTTCTGATATGATGATGAAGTAAAAGACATGATGACTAGTGGAAAAGTTTATCCATCTTGGACCACACAATTTCATTTCAACGTTTTGAAATTTTATGCTTGAGTGCCTGGTCGCATATTCTTTTCCTTGGTTAATCTCCTTCTGGTTTATAAGTTATGTCAGTCCGCATCGATAGCCCATTTAATTCATTGACATGCTTAATGATTGGCAGCAACTAGAGCTGTGGAAGCAGGTGTTGATGGAATTATTGTCTCCAATCATGGGGCCCGCCAACTCGATTTTGCTCCTGCTACTGTTTCTGTTCTTGAAGAGGTAAGTTTCATTTTTCACTACTTTTCTATTGGCCAAAGATGTGAATTTCACAGTACCTCTGTTCTCTTTTCTTAAATCAAAACCTGCCTTCTGTAAAGGATCTTGATTGATTCTTGTATGTGGATCTGCTCAAGTTTTCTTTTTTTAATTGTAAGCTTTCAAATCAAATCTTTATTTTGAAATATTGAATTATTTTGCATAACATGCTACTTTTTAGTAAATGGTCCTTCTTCAATCACCGTATGCTGCAGGTTCAGATCCAGATAAATGCAAAGTGTATACAAACTGATATGTTTTGTGTAGAGTTCAAATTGCTATATCCTGTCCTTTACTCGCACATTCTTTCAAAAATTTGGTGATGCATTTCCATATTACTGGATATATGAAAGCAACATGTAAATGAGTCTCTTGTCAGAACCATAGGTCGGCAATGTTAGAGTAGAATGTGAATCAAGCTTACCAAGTGTAGTTGAATAGCATTCAACATCTACAATATGCTTACTTTTCCAATTACTATAATCTTTTAGTTTGTCTTTAAGTGATAAGCATGGGTTTTGGCAGTACAGTTTTAACAGGAAATTTGATGCAGGTAGTTCATGCTGTCAAGGGTAGAGTTCCTGTCCTCTTCGACGGAGGTGTGCGACGAGGAACAGATGTGTTTAAGGCGTTAGCCCTTGGTGCCCAAGCAGTCCTTGTAAGCTCTATACCCCCAACTCATTTTCATTTAAAGTTTCAAAGGATACTCTTCTATTCACGGTCTTCTCATCCCACAAAAAAATTACTCTTCTATTCACAGATAAGAGGTCTCCAAAGTTGAATGTATGCTATTTGGTATATAATTGTCATGTCCTTCAAAGTCACATTTTAATTGGCCTGTTAGGCAATGTATGATAAAATCCTTGGTTCTCACTTCAAACTTTTAATTTAGTCATACCTTTCACCTCTGAGAAATATTCCCTAGAACAGTGTTTTTTCGACTATGGACCGGGATCTTCTCTCTCATGTCAAAATTGATTGTGATTTGATTCAGATAGGGAGACCAGTTTTGTTTGGGCTAGCAGCAAAGGGAGAAGAGGGAGTAAGAACAGTGCTGGAAATGCTCAAGAATGAGTTGGAGATCACTATGGCACTTTCTGGTTGCCCGTCCATCAAGGATATTACTAGAAGCCTTGTGAGGACACAGTATGATAAGCTGCAATCAATGCTTTAATGTGTTTGCGTTATAATATAAGTAAGCAGCTACCTCCTGTCCTGATTTACATAAAGGAGTTCTGCAAGGATGTATCTCCAATTCTTCAGTAATGTTATTCCTAATATTTGGAGACTTCTGATAAATAGCTCTAAAAGTATTTAAACACTTTCCACTCTATCGATCAGAACCTTAGTGAGGAGGCAAAGAAGGATCTTCTGTGCACTTTTAAGACAATCTTAAATCCATGGTTCGCACAAGAGTCCTGAATAATGAGGCTCCTGTGACTTCCCTAAATAACAACAAAAAAATATTAAATCACTAGACAACATAAACAATTAATAGTCAACTTAAGCATGTCTGAGTTGCTTTTTTCTTTTTAGTTCTACGACAATTTGAGAATACGGAGATCGAACCTCTAACTTCAAAGGGAAGAGTATATATCAATTATTGTTGAACTATGTTTATGACTGAGTCGTTAAGACATCACTATTTTATTTAAGGAATCATAGGTTTGAACTCTCGACTTATGTTGTGATGGGGAATACTTTTCTTCAAAAAAATTGAACGGTCTACTGTGTTTTACTCTAGAAATTTGCATCCTTTGATAAATTCTTCTCGTTTTTCCCCATAACAATGTAAAATTTTTACTATCTATTAATAGTTAAGAAAATACAATAGCATTTTTAAGTTCGACGCTTTCAATCCCCATCGGAGTAAATAAATTGCATATAAGTTCATCTAAAGATCGACTTCTAGTAGGTCCAATAATTAGCAATATGCCTTTCAAAAAAATAAAAAATAAATAATTGGCAACATGTCTTCAACTTTTAGTTGAACTTATGTTTTATTCAAGTTGGTGCTCTCGTAGAGCTAACCAGCTTGACCCATTCTGTATTGAAGACTGCACGGGTCAAAATAAGAGCGTCAAGTTAATAATTGATGTCAGCTCTGCCTTATCCATTGGCTCACTGTTTTTCCTCAATTTCAACATCCTCCTGGTGATATCTGTAAGCTTTATTTTGCTGATCTACGGCTTTCTCAAGTGTCTTTTTAAGAAGATTATTTATATTCCGTTCCATTATGAATCTCAAGTTTAGTGGGTCATCTTGATTCTTTCTGGTCGTGGTGTCTCTGAAATGATTCCTGCTTCAGTTTGTACGTATCAAGATATCAAGAGGGTCGCATCATAAAAGAATTCTAAGTTAGTATCTTGTGACGCTGTGTGCGTGTGTTGAGTTTGTGTCATGAATTTTGGCCAACTTGTATGGTGCTGTAACAGTTCCAGCGGGGAAACTGGAAACTCTCATCTCCCCATCCTCAAGAAGTGAACTAAGTAAGATATTTGCCATAGGTTTTCTGGCCAAAATAAATGAGAGAGAGTATAAATCAATGGGTGTACTAATTGTACTCTTTGTCCTCCCTAGAAGTGGGATTACTTTCCCCGTTTTGAGAAGAGAAATTACACATCCAAGGAATTTCTATTGGAAGAAGATGTACCAAAACTTGGCACAATCACTGTAACTGTGCATCCTGGTTTAGAACTTCAAGTAATGTTTTTATTTGATTGCCAGGTGTTGTACAGATCTTATTTTTGCCTCATATGAGTTATATCTATTTGGATGCATCATCCTGCTATACACACATGCTTAGTTCATGGTACCAAAAGCTCTAAAAAAATAATGTTCTAGTCTCTGTTTTCTCAGGATAAAATGTCATCTGAACCAGTGAATGTGAATGACTATAAAGAATTGGCTAGGCAAGCACTTCCAAAAATGTATTATGATTACTATGCGGGAGGAGCTGAGGACCAGCACACACTTAGAGAAAACATGCAAGCTTTCCATAGAATCATGTAATTTTGAAGCTAGCTTATGATTACTGTGAAAAGTGATGCTATATGTTATTCATGAAATTTTAATTGTTTTCAGTATCCGACCTCGAATTCTTGTCGATGTAAGCAAAATTGATATGTCAACAACCATATTGGGCTACCTCATATCTGAACCTATCATGGTTGCTCCAACTGGTGCACACAAATTGGCACACTGTGAAGGTTAAAATTTTTGGTGGATTGCTTAGTTGAGAAATGGATAAATGGTTATCATTCCACTTTTCCTGGTTGATATTTGTCTTCTTTCAGGAGAGCTAGCCACAGCAAGGGCAGCAGCAGCTGCAAAAACCATAATGGTACTAATGTGACTGCAAACTGGAAGCCATTTTACTCATTTGGTATTTGAACTAGTTGGTTTTGTGTGTAGGTTCTATCATATGCCTCATCCTACTCAATAGAGGAAGTTGCCTCTAGTTGCAATGCTGTTCGTTTTTTTCAATTATATGTAAATCCCACTCCTTCGAACTTTTCCTGTAGCAGAAATCAATTGTTTGTTTTTTTAATTGAACTTCTCATTCTGTAATCAGGTTTTCAGAAAGCGTGATATCTCAGCTTTGCTAGTACAGAGAGCTGAGAGATCTGGATATAAAGCAATTGTCCTGACTGCTGATACTCCCCGGCTAGGTAGAAGGGAGGCTGACATAAAGAACAAGTAGCAATGCTTAACATCTTAGTTTCTTTCCTCTCTCATGCATTGCATTCCTTTTGTTGGGCATAAAGTGCTTCATGGAATTGGGATAAGATACATCGTCGTATCATAACTCTTTAAGTCGTGGGATAGGATGTTTTAAGTCATCAAATTTTTAAACAGTGCCTTGGTTTTGTTTCATCTGGAATGGGACTTTGATGAACTTGCAGGATGATTACACCTCCACTGAAGAACCTTGAAGGCCTGTTGTCTGTTGAAGTTGGCTCTGTGAGTAATATTTAACTTCCCTATTTCGGAATCTTGGAGATGCCAGTCTTAATAGAATGATTTCCAATCTCTCTAATGTCCACCGTATGGTATAAGATTGATTGTGTGCCTGCCATTTAATCTGGATAAAGTAAATTTAACTCATGATCTCATATGCAGGATAAAGGTTCAATATTAGAGTCTTTTGTTAACGAGGCTTTTGATGCATCTCTTTGCTGGGAAGTACGTGCAATAAACAGTTCAGATATATATGCATACTTGATTGTCTGCGCTTATGAAAATTTTACTTTGATGCATGATAAGTTTTGAAGGGCATCCCTTTTGTAACTCGATAACTTAACTATTTCTATGTTATATAAATGGCTTCTACAGCATACCAGAAGTTTTAGTAATATCATCTCTTAATGAATTTTTTTACTGCTTAAAAGTTGTCTTTCTTATGTTTGATTTTACTGGCTCAGTTATGATATTTACCGTCCACAGGATATAGGGTGGTTAAAATCAATCACTAGCTTGCCAATTCTGATAAAGGGGATTCTCACTCACGAAGATGGTAAGATTAGAATTATGTCTTAAAGATATTTGAATTGAAATGAACCTTCTATTATCTCTATCAGATTAATGTTCTGAAATAACATATTTTACATTGTATTCAAATACTGGAAGTACGAACTCATTTTATCTGTCAATTAAGCTTCTGATATGATGGCTGCAGGAAAATGCATGATAATGTGTCTGGTTACCCTTTTTTTTGGCTTGATTAGTCCCTTGTTCTGGTTTGTGAGTTATGTTAGTGTCCATGGATAGCCCATTTAATTAGTTAACATGGTTGATGAATGGCAGCAATTAAGGCTGTGGAAGTAGGCGTTGATGGAATTATTGTCTCCAATCATGGAGCCCGCCAACTAGATTTTTCTCCTGCTACTGTTTCCGTCCTTGAAGAGGTAAATCTCATTTTGCACTATTTTTTTATTACGCGAAGCTGTCGGTACGAGGAAATATAATTATTCTTGAATTTCTGCGTAGATTAAATGTTCGGTACCTAACTCTTTTGAAACGTACCTTCTTAAGGGATTGTAAATGACTCCCAGTATCTGTATTGCTCTTGTTTCTCTTTAATTTATAGCTTTTAGACAGATATCACTGCATCCAACTGTTCCTTCACAACTTACTTTGCTCGTGTTGCTACATTCTCTCCTTTACTTGCACATTCTTTCAAAAACTTTGGTGAATTTACACAAGTTTGTCTTGTATGATGCATTTTCCATATTACTTGATATAGGAAAGCAATATGTGAATGTGGCTCTTGTTAGGGCCATAGAATCAGAACCAAGCATACCAAGTGTAGTTGCCCTCAAGGGACAGCGCAGTTGGCAAGTGCTTGGGGTCTCTTGGTCATACTTACTGGCTTAGAGGTCTCAAGTTCGAACCTTCTGGCGAGCTTAATATCAAAAACCTATGATGTCTCCTAGGTCTGGCCCTTGAGGCGGGCACGGGTGCCCCTAGGTATAAGGGAGCAAAGTTTCGACTATCGGTTACCAAGTAGTTGAAATGTTGAATTGCATCACAGTATTATGCTTACTTTTAACAGGAAGTTTGATGCAGGTTGTTCATGCTGTCAAGGGTAAAGTTCCTGTCCTCTTAGATGGAGGTGTACGACGAGGAACAGATGTGTTTAAGGCGTTAGCTCTTGGTGCCCAAGCAGTCCTTGTAAGCTCTATACTCCCAACTCTATCCATACAAAACATTTGAAGTCCCATAATACATTTTCGTTTCAAGTTTCAAATGATTACTACTATTTACAGACAAAGGTCTCCAAATTTTATTCTGTGCTATTTGGTATTTAGTCGCCATGCTCTTCAAACTCACTCAATTGGCCTTTTGGGCCATGTGTGATAAAATCCTTGTTTCTTACTTTCAACTCTTCCTCTCAGAAGTATTTCCAAGAACACTGGGTTTTCTTTTTGTTTTTGTTTTTTTTTTTTTTACTCAAACCCTCGTAATATAGAACTAAATTAAATAGAATACATAGTAACTATCAAAAAATTAAATACAATTATGGTATAAATTAGGTTTAAATACTATTTTGATCCTTGTATTTTTTGCTTTGGTCCATGTTGGTTCTTGTAATTTCAAAACTTCTAGTTTGGTCTTTGTACTTTCAACTTTTGTTCATTTTAGTCTCTGTAAACGTCTCTTTTAGCTACTATACTTTTAAAAAGGGACCATTTTGGTCCCTTTACTTTCATTGTTATCTCATTTATTTTTACCATAATTTTTTTAACAGGACACTTCACTCACTAAATTTCTTGAAATGTAGCCATAAATTTTATTAAAGAGTTTCCATTGTGTTAAAATTTTGCATATCAGGACCAAATTGGACACTTATTAAAAGTACTGGACCAAAACGTATCATTTAATAGTACAAGACTAAAATAAACAAAAGTAGAAAATACAGGGACTAAAAAGAACGTTTTGAAAGTAAGTAAAGATGACTAAAATGAACCAAAGCCAAAAGTACATAGATGGTTTTCCATATACAAAAACACGAGCAATTACGAAACCGATATTTCTTCCCTTCCAAATTTTATGAAATGAAAGCCAAAAAAAAAATAGGTAGCCGAACTCAATTCCTTCAAGTAAATCCAGAAGAAGAAGCATTGTGAAATGAAGTCTTAGTTAACTTGTTCGTCTAACTTGTGACTGGAATGATTGGCTGATTCAGATAGGGAGGCCAGTTATATATGGGCTTGCAGCAAAGGGAGAAGAGGGAGTAAGAGCAGTGCTGGAAATGCTGAAGAATGAGTTAGAGATCACCATGGCTCTTTCTGGTTGCTCATCTATCAAGGACATTACTAGAAGCCTTGTAAGGACACACTATGATCATAACTTGCAATCAATGCTTTAATGTGTTTGCTGATTTACAAAACCAAAGGGCTCAGACTTCTGCAAGGATGCATCTCCAAATTCAGTAATGTTATTCCAATATTTGGCCACTTGGAGACATGGCTTTGTAATCCATGCCCAAAGTTTGGGCTAGTTAGAGCATGTGTGTCGTTGAAGGGGGAACAATGAACATGTATATGTATGTATGTACGTATGAGGTTTTAATGCTGTATCTTGTCTTGGTAATTTTCATCTTCATTTCACCATGACATCCAACAACTTACAAAACATGTAAATGTTGTTTAGAGGGTTGGAGAATGACTAACAATTAAGTTATAAGAGGTAATGAGAAGATGTGTGCTTCTTTTCAGCTTTCTATATATTTATAAAGTCAAAAGTGTGTGTCCTTCAATAAAGAAAAAAAATTCGGAAAATATTTGACTCCTTACCGGTAAGGACCAATCTTGTCATCACTGCCATGAAATGTTTTATAACTAAAAGACTGAAAGGTAAAATAAAGACTTTTTTTTTAAATAATGAGTTGTCAATTTTTTAATAGTGGTGAGAACAAGATTTGGTCATTTTTCGTTTATCTAGTAGAAAAATAGTTAATACCAGTTCCAAGGACCAAATCTTATCTTCACAGTTGAAAAATTGATTCATTCCATTAAAAAATAATATATTTGTTTTTATATTTCTCTTTGAAGAGGACAAGATGCTTCCTCAATACTTTTCTAGAAAGATCATTGGGATGGGACGACTAAAAAATTAAATACTTGAGTCGTATTTCCGAAGGAAAGGAGGGGCATTAAAGTCTTTTGTCATTTCAGCAAGAAGATTTGTAAGGAAAACATATTGAACAAAAAAGAAAAATGACTTGGCAAAAAAACTACCCTGATTTAGTAAATGCCTAAAAAGTCCCTTCGTGTAATGGATATGTTTGATGATTATTGAATGGTGATGACTGACGTTGTCTTTGCCGTTTACTGACGGTGTTTTAATTTTTCACGCCAAGTACTCGTTAATCAAACATATTCGGTGGCAAAAATGTAATTTTCTTGAAGATTAATATTGAAATTATAATTACTTAATACTGTCACTTATAAATTTTAATAGAGAGCGCACGCTGGAACTGGAAGAACAGCTACGTTTATCCGAAGCAATGGCGATGGCGGTGGCAATGCGTTGCTCTTGCTTCCTTTCCCGCCCCAATTCCCCGCGATCTCCTCCCTCCGATCACTTATCAACCAAAATCTTCTTTTCCGGTTAGTATTCTGCTGCTGTATAAATCTTTTCTTCGTTCTTCATGTATTCTCCATTCATTTTAAGTTCAATTCGAGTCGGAGATGCTTAGAACCACAACTTTTACCTTGAGTTTTTTATGCTTTGAACTTAAGGAACATCTTCCGCCGATTTTGGGTTAATAAATTAGGGTTTGAAGTCGTAGTTGGAGGGATAACTGACAAATTAAGGAAGCAAAAGATTTTTCTATCCTAGCGTGTTTATAAAGTTGAAGCTCGCAAATGGACTTGTACAGTTACAAGTTCGCGTAAAACTAACTGGGTTTTTGTCCCCTTGGAGTTTTGACGCGGAATTCGATTAAGTGGCTCGTGGGTACTCATTAAAGGGGGAAATGGGATTAACTGTACGTTACATGAACAAGCTGACTGAAAGTTGTGTGTCTTTATTTATGGCAGGGAAAATGCCGCACATTTCACTCAATTTGGACAATGTTGTCACATTTTGTGGAGAGAACCTCTGCAGACCACTTGGGGTAAAGAATTTGTTGCCGCTACTTAAATGTCAGGTATGATGGTGAGTTTCCAGCTAACCGTTTTGAGTTTGGTACAATAGATTGTGATACTGTTAGTGTTTCTTGTTATGCTTTTCGGTATATGAAAACTTCCAAGTATGTGCTGTGTTTTATGTATAATACGGAAATTAAAACTGCGCTAATTTAACAAATTGTGGTTGTGATCTCCGGTCTCCCAATTATAAAAAATGATTTCGAACTCTGCTGAGTGATGGAAACTATTAGTATTTGAAGTACAAGAACTATGTTGGGGAACTTCATTATCCACTACTTTCTTTGCTAAGCATTCCTGGGAGACCTCTCTCTCTTTGCCCAAAGGAATGGTACCTCTTTTTGTTATATTTATTACTATGTTTTTGGCCAATTGAATATGACATTGTTCTCTGTTAATAGATTTCTACTTTGCAGGGAAACATTGAGACGAGACTTCCAGTTATGGCATTTCTTTTCACTAATGTCTTTGCATTTTCCATACCATTGAAAGCTTTGGCTGAAACATGCGAGGCTGAAAATTCTGGTTTCAACATGCCAATACTTCTTTCTGTCGCCCTTGTAGGGGCAACTGTTGGAGGTAAGACTTTTGGTCCTTTCACACGTGACTAAATTTATTGTCCAACATGTTGTAAAAAATGTGGAAGAGAAGTAATTTTTTGGATTTGCTACTAGATTTCTACTGTATCCCATTGCAATTATCCTTTATTATCTATTTGTGAAAAATGTATATTTCTAGTTTGAATTGAGAATATAAAACTTGTTTAATTTATTCAACTTTTTAATAGGGTTGCTTGCTCGGCAAAGAAGGGGAGAACTGAAGCGGTTAAATGAACAACTTCGCCAGATTAATGCAGCACTAAGAAGGCAAGCAAAGATTGAATCTTATGCTCCCGCCTTAAGTTATGCTCCTGTAGGTGGAAGAATTCCCGAAAATGAAGTTATTGTTGACCCAAGGAAGGAGGAGTTGATCTCTCGGTTGAAGTCTGGAAAGAACTTTTTGAGAAATCAAGACCCAGAAAAGGCATTTGTGGAGTTTAAGACTGCTCTTGAGCTTGCTCAGGTTTTAAACGATCCTATTGAGGAGAAGAAGGCTGCAAGGGGTTTAGGTTTGTTTTTTATCTCTTATTTTCGTTTCTTGCTTCCTATAATGCTTATAAGTTATTAGACAGTATCTTTTTATCGATATGACAAAATCATTAACTCTTTGATATCTAGAATATTTTATTGGGAGCCATTTGTCAAAATCATCCACATGCATTTTTAATATACGTAGTTCTCTGAGTTCTCTATGTTCATTCGATTCATAATTAAGGCGAAGGCCTGTTCTTGTTATTTTTGTGAAAATGCATGAATATTTTTATTCCAAGTAGGTGGTGCCAAGAGATCTTGAGTAAAAATATATTCATTGAATTCGAGGCCTTTAGACCATGTTAAACCCTTTAATTCTCTGCCTACATCTAATGTGATCCATTCACCATGAATGTATGTAAACCACTGCAACTTTGTTGTAATACTAAGCAGCATTCTGGCTTTTCGCCAATCATTCCCTTGTAGTATCCTAAAGTTGTTGACTTCAAGTTTAGGTTATTTGAAATTCGTAGCCTACCGTTCAGCCCCTTCTGCCTAAATCACATACAAAATCATGTTCGTGAACCGTGAGAAGGGTAGATGAACATGTCTGAACATTATGGAAGGCGAAAGGCAACAGTAAGATTGGTTCCCTTGAGGAAGTTAGGTATAGGTCGACCACCATTGGTTTGGCTTAGTAGTCTAAGCCAATGAGGTAAGTGGCTTATAAGAAATGGGTTCGAACTATGGTGACCACCTATTTAAGATTTAATAGTCTACAAATTTCCTTAGCAACCAATTATATAACAAGGTCAAGCAGTTGGTAAGAATATTCGAGGTTCATTGTAAGCTTTTTCGAACATCCATGGATATTAAGAAAAAGTGAGGCATAGGTCTACTGTTTACAGGTCTTGAGATGGTGCAACCCTTCAATTTGAATTTGGAAAAAGAAAAACATGGATTATAATGATTATACAGAGGTGAACAAACTAAAAAGAAATCTTGTATCCGTCATTATCACTTTCTGAAATAGAGATTCTAGAGGCCATTCTCCACCACTATCATCTTCAGCACGTATGAGATTGACCCAGCCCTCAACTTTTCTGTTTTTTCCCAAGTGCTTTCACTCGTACGAGTATCTTTTTTAGCATAATCTCTTCTGAATTAAAGAAGGTATAGACTCTGTATCTATAGACCTTGAGGTTAGATGGCTCGAGTCTCGCCTTCAAGCTGTCTTGAAAGCCTTTTTTTGCCACAGATTGATTTCTCTGTTAATCTTAGGTATACAATGCCATTATTATGGTGCAATTGTCGGTATGTTAACACAAATTTGGATTGGATCTTTCAGGGGCTTCGCTGCAGAGGCAGGGGAAGTATCGAGAAGCAATCAAATACCATTCTATGGTTATGGCTATCTCTGAACGGGAAGGAGAACAATCAGGAAACACTGAAGCTTTTGGAGCAATTGCTGATTGCTACACTGAACTAGGCGATCTTGAGAAAGCTGCCTACTTTTACGACAAATACATAGCAAGGCTGGAAACAGACTGATCTATTGCAATCACACTGCAGTTTTTATCCTTCATAATGTAGCCAAGTACTAAGTTTTCGTGAATGATTCGTGGCTCTTCTCTGCGGAAGATTTAGATTTGTATGTAGTTGTTGAGGATAATTGCATGAGCACAACATCATTTTCTGTGTTTATCCCATCTCGGGTTTAAATTATTATTCAAGTGGTTTCATGGAAAGGCATTTTTAATAACTTCTTCAACCTTGCAATTAAAAGAATTGATCTGACCTTTGGAAGGACATTCATGGACCTTTGGAAGGACATTCAATTTTAATATTTAATAAACAAATAAACGATACAAAGGTATCCCTTATGATTCTTGGTATTTAAAATAGAACACGTCCAGTCATCACGAAGGGAATACCAGCCTATTCGAGAGGGTTGGAAAACTCTCCAACATTCGTATCCAAACACAGACGTACTCAATCCCAAGAAGACCCGAGCAAATATATTTCCACCCCTATCGACATCTGTACCTGCAGCTAACTAACTTGGGTGGAAAGTCCCCTTTTTTCAGCTCCTAGAATAGATATTGACAATGGAGGCCTCACACAATACTACAGGCATCTTTCTTTAGTTTATAGACAATTTTTTAGTCAACGTGCATTTTACGTAACTAAATTGAATAGCATAAGTATTTCACAGTCAATGTGCATTTTACATAACTAAATTGAATTGCGCAAGTATTTCACAGTAACTCTAAGTTTTACTTCAAGAAAGTTGAAAGGTATTCTTGACCCACTGCCACATAGAACTATTACCTAAAGATCCGTATGGTAACGTTTTCATTTCTTGTTTCTTGTTTCCATTTCTTTTTTAAATCAATAAAATAGAAAAGCATGACTTCCAACACTCATAAATTCAAGAAGAGGATGAAATAAGATATTTATTTATGTCAAATAAGAAACGAAAACAAGAAACAAGACAGAAACTTATTTTGATTGTTTCCAAAAATTTTATACAATTTTGAGAATATTTCTAAAAAATAAAAACAAAAAACATAAGTACGCTTAGATTTCTTAATAAAATTAAAAACGAGAAACAAGAAACAAAAACGTTTCCAAACGGGTGCTAAAAGTAATATCATCCAAGTAAAATCAATCATTAATTTATTTTGAGCTCTATAGTAATCATGAAGAGCCTAAACCCTAAACACCCCCACCCCACTTCCAGAAAAAGAACGAACTGTTGCAGTATGGTCTCTGCTTTCTTTACTGGCTCCTCTCTTTTAGGGGCTGGGGCTGTTGTTCATCATACATAATATTACCCTGTAATAATTCGGTAATACAAGAAGAAAACACAGTAACAGATTACTTTCTGGTTGATCAACCAACTCCCTCTAATATTCATAGCCACTAACCCCTACTAACACACAAAAGAAGAAGAAAAAAGGTGTGACAAACATACTTCCCATATATATGGTGCGCGGAAGGTGCAAAAGAAGAATCTGACCGAGACTCAGAGATAGACCGCACACCGAAGACTCAAATAATCTCAGCAGAAGGCAGTCAACATAGATAGGTTTCATCAAACAAACGATAAGCCATATTTACTACTGGTAGTACATGAGTTGCTGGGCAGCGATATTCTGGAAGCCGCCATCATATAAAGCCTGGCTAGCTGCGGCTGCACCGATTCCCATGGGCGCCTGCTTCAGGGGATGATGCCCCTGAGGGTGCATGAGTGCTGCATGGACACCGCCCATCTTGGTTATTGCTAGTTGCCGTTCATAAGCCAAAAGATCAGTTGCTGAAAGGCCAGGAGTGGAAGCAATTGCCGGTAGTGGAAGTGGATTTGAAGCTGTTCCTGGTGGTGTGGGTTTGTTCCCCCAAGAGCACTGTAAATAAGTATCAAAAAACCAATTGGGTTATCTCCCAAATGAATTGACCTCAGTTTGTAAAAAATCCTAGATTATGTAGCAATTCTTATGTTTCTCAAATACGGATGGTAAAAGTTTTTTTCTGTTCTACTTTGACTCTCAAATTCAGACTTCAAAGATGTTTTCCACGATATTAACTATTAAGACCAAGGAGTGTAATAATACGCATCACAGTAAATAGTGGGAGTACAAGGAAAGGAACAACTTCAGTAGTAAGTAAGCCTGAACCAAAGTATGCAGACAGTCCGAATTGTAACCTCTTCTAGTTGAAGCTAATCCATTCCCAGTGCCCAGAATCAGAAATGGATGTTAGACAACAACCATCGATGAAACCCATGCAAGAAATAGCCGAACTTGAAACTCCTTGTCCATAAAGTGCCTTCTGAAATTTATGTTCCACATTGGAATCTCCATGTTCCAAAGATGAGCAATAGATTTGTGGATTTAAGCTTGTAGAGATTTGGAAAGAGGGACGCACGAGGGGTGGAACATCTCCAAGCATCCTTAAAAAATTTGATATGGAGACCATTGCCAACCAAAAAACAAATTCTGGATGTGCTAAGATTTCTGGCCTCCCATATATCTTTCCAAGGACTTTTAGCCTGATTGTTTAAGTGACAATTAGGCCATCAGTCTGCAGAGGTGGGACCATATTTGGCCAAAATGAGTCTTCTCCAAAGAGCTTCCTTTTCTACAGCAAAATTCCAGCTCCACTAGGCAAGAAATACCTGATTTTGGAATAAATCTCACAAACCTAGGCCACCAGAGATGATGGGGCAAGAGTACTTTTCCAGTTGACTAAATGGAAACTCATGGTAGGATTTTTGCTCTCCGAATAGAAGATCTACAGAAATTTCTCAATAATGGAGACGACTTTCTTGTTATCTTGAAAAGGGATGTATAGTAAAATGGGAGGATTTAAATTTAAGAGGGAAGCAAAAATTAGGGTGCCTACCACGTTTGGAGAAAGAAGAGCTTCATAATCTTGGTTTCTTTTTTTCTTCCCAATGATTGCTTCCAAAAGGAAAGGTATTTGGGGGTGTCATTTAAAAGGGGGAGGAGATTCCAACATTACTCGATGGTCACATGAAAGATATCCAATGGGCATTATTACAAGTACGACGAAATTCAATGGCATTATTGGAGAGCTTAACTTACTGGACATTCTCCTTTCTAATGGTAAATTTACATGGTCTACCATGGAGATATCAAAAGCAATCTTTGTTAGACAGATTTTTTATCTCCAAAGGTAGGGAGATTTGAAATTTTAAAATTCGAGAGCTTCCAAGTTATCTCGGGCGGTTTCTGATCACTTCCCTATTCTCCTTGAAGCTGGTAGTTTTTTGTGCGGACCTTCTCTGTTCAGATTCTATAATTATGAAGACTTTGAATGAGGATATTTCCTTCGGATGGGCTGGTTTTGCTATTCACTCTATGCTTCAGAATTTCAAAACAGTTCTTAAAGTTTGGAATCTCAGATTTGAAACGTCAAAAAAGGAAAAGGAGTCTTCAATTCTCAAGGAAATCAGTTTGATAGATTCAAAAGAAAAAGCTGGAAGCCTGGAACCATTGATCAAGAAGATATCACTTTGAGATCACTCTTCAAATGCGTATTAAGCCTTCACTTTGGAGGAAAGGAATTTAATTCAGAAAGGCAAGCTTCAGTGGTTAAAAGGGGGTGAGAACACGAGATGTTTTCATAAATACTTGGTAGCAAAGAAGAGGAAGAGGTTAATTTCTCATCTGCACTCTATTAATGGGAATCTTTTGGTAGATTTTGGTGCCATTGAATCAGAAATTACTTATTTCTTTTCATCTTTACACAAAAGAATTCCAGAGCATCGTCTCTTTCCAGCTAATTTTAATTGGAAGCCTATTTCTCCAGCCATGAGTGCCCAATTGATTTCCCCGTTTCTTTCCAGCTAAAAATAAAGCTCCAAGCCCCGATGGAATCACTATGGAATTCTTCTCCAAATTTTGGGATGTCTTAAAGCCGGATTTCATCAGACTATTCCAGGAATTCTTTAAAAATGGGCATGTGATTTTCTGAAGGAGAATTTCATCTGCCTCATTTTAAAGAAAGAAACAGCCTCTACGGTCAAGGATTTCAGGTCAATTAGTTTAACTACATCCACGTATTTGCTGAAAAATTAAAGTCAGTAAGGAATTCTACAATTTCTTGTACTCAGAGTGCTTTTATAGAAGGATGACAAGTTCTAGACACCATTCTGATTGCAAACGAAGCAGTGGAAGATTATAGATCAAGAAGATTGAAGCAGTGGAAGATTATAGATCAAGAAGATTGAAATGCTAGACTTTGAAGCTCAATAAAAGAGACAGAGGAGAAAGGCTGTTCAGGGATGGGGGAATTTTGAATTCTGATCCATGTAGTAACATCGTTTTCAATCCATTTGAATCGGCATTTTGTGGGGGAATCATTCTTTATTATTAATATTCATGGGATTCCATCTCAAAACTAATTGGTAATGAGAGGAGTAGCTCATACCTATTATAAACCAATGTAAGGTCGGTCCTTTTTCTTTTCAATGTGAGATCCTTAACATTTATAATCTCATTGAGAGAGCCCTTTTGGTTAGTGGTTTCCTCAACCCACGGAACATATCCTTTTTGGAGTTTGTATCCTTGAAGAACTCTTTGTTTATTTTCATTCATCAATGAAAATTTTGTATCTTGTTCAAAAAAAACAAAACGTAGGATCCAGTATAGTAACTGGAAAATGGGTTGGAGAGCCAATGCACACCAATCCAACGAATGAAAATTGAGTATGTGTTATCTTTACCCAGTTCTGAGAGCCTGACCTTGCCGCCACCATGGGCATTACCAACTTCAGTGCCTAAAGAGAGATTTCCACTCAATCTTGGTGGAACGAGGGACGAACGTAGGACAAGGAAAAAGGAGCAGAGGCCATGAAGAACGTGGCAAGGAACTAGGGGGAAGAGAGGATGGATGGAAATTTCCAGGAGATCATAGAAGATTAGATGTATTAAAGACCTGGAAATTTGACAGCTGTAATTGAAAATGAAAGATAGCAATTGACAGCTTGACACTTAATGACTGTTCAGTAAGACGACGACTATACTTTTTGTGTATGAGAAAAAACCTAAAACAGAAAAGCACTGATTATGCACCCAAAATGGAGCCAACTGTCGAATCTAGAGCATTATGCACCTTCTCTTTTATATTCAGGGGGCCCAATTACATCAGATAAGACCAAAATCTATAGAATATGGACTGTTAAACTGCCAAAAAGTGAGCTCCTTCCCTTAAATGAATCATGATCAATACCATCCAAGAACTTCAGCAGAGTTAACCAGCAGCAATGAATAAGTGACATGCGGTTCATATTTTATTATAGTCTTCGTGATGGACAATATGGCACTTGGCAGCAATACAGTAGCTTCACCATATAAAGCAGAACATACCTTTATTTGTCTGCCACAAAGAAAAGACCGAGTATTGCCCATCTGAATAGCCAGAGCTGCCTCAGCATGAGTATTATACCTCACAAAACCAAATCCTTTATCCCGCTGAATTCGGACCTCCTCTATCACCCCAGCACCTAGAGAATGAAAATGGTGGTGTAGATCAAGTTGAGTGACCTGCAGACAAGGAATAACCGATTCCAAATGAGACAGATACCCAAACAATGACTTTTAGGAGAATGTTATCACACACCCTCCACAAGTGATGGCGTAACACCCCTAAGCATCTTTTCCCCCTCTACATGGAGTCCCGTAATAAAACTTTGTGTGCTAGTGCACATTCTACATGCATGTTAAAGAGCTAAATAGTTTGGTCACGAAGTAATGAAGGTGGTTTCTTACCTCTGGAGCAAGATTACCCACATATACAGTAGTAAATTGAGGATTGTTCTCGGGAGCCTCATTATTTACAGACTCTTTACCATCTTCTGCAGTATCACAGCAATAAATGTAAGCTTTTCAGATCTTACTCTAATACCAATGTATCTTACTCTAATACCAATGTCACAGAAGCAAATATCGAACTTGCACAGAAAGAGAGTTCTTCTGCTTCTTAGTCATATAAATGGATCATAATTTAGTTTTAGGGTTTTAATAGAATAGGAAGGTAAGAATCTCTGCAGTAACTGATGAAATAAAAGAAAGCAATCTGCATGATTTGTGGTCCAGATTCTGTACAAAACTGACCAGATGAGCAATTTGTTAGTTCTACCACGCTTTTGGTATCTGAGCCCTGTTTATCTTCATTCACGCCAGCACCTTTGGTTGCCCAGTTACAACGTATCTGTCTACTCCCAAGCCACTTACCTGAGTGGAAAAAACAGACCAAAAAGTGATCGGATTAATGACTTGCAAGCATAAATCTACCATAGTGACTAGAAGACCCCAAAAGACATTACAAGGGCTGGCAGGCAACCATCAAGGCAAAAGAGCAGAACTAAAACATACCAGTTAAGTCATTGATTGCACTTTGAGCTTCCTGAAAGAGGTGCATCAAAATGTTCATTCTTCAGAACAGAATTAAAGAATGAACAGTTAGCAAGCACTGAGAAGAAATTCAAAACCTGCTGGTTTCGGAAGGAAACAAACCCAAACCCTCTTGATCGCCCAGTCTTCTGATCCCACATAACCCTAGCATCTCTGAAATTAATAAAAGGGTGTGATTAAGTTGCATCGATCAATAAGACTTGTTCAAAAACTCAATTTTTAGTCAAAGCATCATGATAATATTATCTTAGTCTTAACCAAAGAATCTTAAGAAAGGATGTCTATGAAGAGGAAGAGTGAGGGGCTTTAGTTTGGCAGAGATAAGTTCCATTTTAGGGCTATGGTCAGACATGTTATTTTAAGAATTGGTGGAAAGAAACCTGCTACCCTTTATGTCTTTCTGAAGTTTTCTTCCAGCTTTGGAGACTGTCTTTAAGTCTTAACTTTGTAATTGCAGTCGCTTTTCCCATGGAAATTATGGAGTTGTTGACATTCTAGAAGTTTGCAGGATTTCAACAGTCTTTGGTTCATCTCATTTAAAGCTTCATTGTAAGGATTGGCCAGATAGATCCATCGTGTTTAAAAGGCTTGTGAGCTCCTAAAGGAAATAAATCTATGGTTTTTTGTTCGTCGGCCACTCAAGTCTTGGTTGTGTTCTTCAGTTTTTGTCCGATTTAGGTGGGTTGTCCTTTTTTGCCTGACAAGGAAACATGTAGGTGGGATTGTTCTGTTATTGGTTTTTTTTTATTGAGGGGCTTGTTTCTTATACATACTTCTACAGGGAGGTTTCAGTGAGAGTTTTTATGTAACCTTGTATGTAACTTTTCATAATTGCAGTGAAAACTTATGTTTCCTTTAAATTTTAAATTTTATATACACACACAATGAATCTTATTTCCTCGTGTTTAAGGAGCCGTTAAATGGACAGTTAAAAAAAAATACGAGAAACAATGTTTAGTATCTAAAGAAATAGTGCTTACGAGCAACTGGAGTAAACAGAAAAGCATGCAAACAACATAGCATCAGTGACCTCAGGGCTAAGATCACCAACAAAAATGTTGAAATGACCTGCACAAATAAACAATAGTTTTACATGATTGTGGAAATTTTATTTTGATAATAAAAAAACCATTATAAAACCAGTAAATGGAATAATTATCAATAGAAAATCCAACCTGATGTGTCTTCCCTCTGACTGCTAGCATATGCCCAGTTAACTTTGATAGGCTGCCCAAACCTGCCATGTGCAAAATACTTCTGAGATGATACTACAAAATAAGAAGAAGAAGAAGAAGAAGAATTGACGTAAAAGTTTTTAAAAATCCCACAGTTCTACTCACAAATGCCTCCCATTGAGTGACAAAATAGCAAGGGCAGCTGATCTTCGATCAAAGTAGTGGACAAATCCATAGGATGACTACTTAAAGCAGAGCAACACACATGTAGATCAGTATGATTACAACTGGCTAATGGGCTCAAAACATAAAAGATAACAAGCAATTTCTAACAAGACCAATACTAATCTAGAGTTTAATGTACACACAAAAAGACAAACCTTCTCCTTCCTCACAAGCTTACACCCTTCAACGAGACCAATACTACCAAAAACCTCTTGAAGAAGTGGTTCTGTTACTTGTGCATGGATGTTTCCAACATATCTGAATTTTCCAAAAGCAATTATGCAATAAATCAAATGATGAGAGAGAATGGAGAAATGCAACAAGAGAAGATAATTACGAAATCAGCAATACATCTCATAAATTTAGTTAGTGCACAGACTCTAATAATCATCATCAGTAAAATGACTCAAATAATAACAATAATAGAATTTAATCCCAATAATGGAAACCTATGAAACTATTATTGAAAAAGCAACATAGGAAATCTTTTCAATGGTACACAAACATAGTGATTGATAACACAGCTTTATGCAATGGAGGAAGAAATCCAACTAAAAGAAAGAATAAATATAGTTAAACAAAAATAAAAACAAAAAAAATTATGAGGTAGTTAAACAAAAAAATTTTCAAAAAAACAAATCAAAGGATAGTATCCAGGCAAACACTCACACACTGCGGCAAGTACTTGCATCAAAACCAGGAGGTAGATTTCCACTAGGGATTGGCTCAATCTGCAAAAAGAAAGGGTAAAAGGAAAATGAAAAAAAAAATGGCACAAGGGATAAAGACCCTAACCTAGAGGATTTCAACCTAGAAGCAAAAAATGGTTTCATAAGGTTTTCCTATCTAATGCTGAGAGGTTAAAAAAGGAATCCTAACACTTACAAGCAATAAAAATAACCTAATGTGAATCAAATTGATTTTTATTTCAAGTTTAATAAAAATTATCTACTTTTCACAAATTTTGGCAGCGTGAACAGTCCAGACTAGTCCAAATACATATAATTCCACTTTACAAACCTTTCAAATAGTTGAAAATTATAAACTTAGATACATGAATCATTAAATAATATGCAACCACAAACAGACATTTATTCTATTCACTGAACAGGATGACTATTCATAACAACATATCTTCAACAAAATAAGAATAAATTGCATTCACGCCACCCTTATTTGTTTAATATCTTTAGAAAATCTCAAATGTATTTACTGAGAGTTAACTACTGAATATACAAGCTCTCTATTTGCAGAGAAGAAAGCAAAGGACTGTTTAACCATTAACTAAAATACATTCACAAACTGAAACTACTGTAGCAAACCAGCTTGAATGATTATATGGCTAACTAAACCAATGGTTCTAACTTCTACTTCCCGACTACCTCAAATTATATGGAAGAAGTACAGTATTTGTCAGGATACAGCAATCTCAAGATATCATTAAGAGGTTAGCTTAGAGCTACCCTGTCCATATATTTAGCTCTTCCATTCAACTAGCATGCCGGGGAAGAACATAATAAAGAGGAGAAAATGCATAATAACCCTTCTCAGGCTTATGCACATTCAATATTCAATGGCAGCCAACAACACAATGCTTTTCAAATTTGTCAACTGTCTCAAGGCACTTTCCAGAAGGTGATTATACTATGTCCACATACAACACCGACACGTGATAAAATGGTGGTCAAAACATAAAATAAAATAATATTTTTCTCGACCAATTATACTAAAAAAATAGAACTTAAAGGGAGCAAACAAAATAAACCAACTACAATCACATACAATTGAAAAGAAAATACATATAACGCTAGTACACAGGGAAGCAGTCTTATCGCTGTTCCTATAACAACTGCTAATAACAACATTCTGAGAATCGTATCATAATTCACATGTCATCTCGAACCAAAACCCAGCCGGAAAATTTGATTTTATTAGAACATAACCCATTATCAATCATCAAAATATCAACAAGGAGTTAAAAAATCAGCTCAAATTGGAATTGAGGTGATTAGTACTCCGCGATGTGAAGTGAAAACGAAACATAACGCGACACAACATATCCAACAAATGCAGACCCCGTATAAACAAGCAGCAGAAATAAGAAACTATAATTCCACCCAAGGCCCGTATCAAGCTCGTATAAACTAACCCTCATTCGGTTGTTCAATAACACGCAGAAGCAATCAACAGAGTTCAAAATAAACCGCGGAAATGAAATTAAACCAATAAAAGAAATGAGTTAGAAGATTAACAGGAGGTGGAACCTGGGGAGGAGCTAAGAGGCCAGGATGATAGAGAGACTGCTGCTGAAGAAGAGCTTGCTGCATCAAAGCTTGCTGCTGCTGCTGCTTCAGCCTCTGATGCTGCATTTTTCTGTTTAATTTACGCTCTTAAATCACAATAATTTCCCGACAAAGCGATATATTAGGGCTTGGAAACGAGGTGTGTCAACGACCTCGGAAAAATGGGGGAAGAGAGAGAGTGGCTTCAGGGAGGAGAAGCCTAATCACTCGCCTCCCAACAGAGCAGTCATACTGTGCATTTGTTTTTAATGTTATCGGTTTGAATTGACCAATGATACGTCGACACCTAATAACAAAGTCCACCAGTTTTTTTTTTTTTATATATATAGTCCACCAGCTTCTTCTTTCAGACCACATATTTTTTGTTTTTTATATAATTTTACATTTTAAAATGTATTAGATTAAAAACAAAATTTTCTATTACATATATTTTGTTTAAAAATAACAAATAAAAATTTTATCTAATAAAAATAATCAAAACCCATAATTTTTCTTTTACATCATTCTTTTTTTTTTTTTGAAAAATATCATGTTATTTGACACGAAATAAATTTAAATGGTATATTATCATTGTCACATTTTTTAAGTACTAAATTTAAATTGAATCTTAGCTTCTGTCCGTATTTGTTTCAAAAATTATAAGATATCTAGGTATTGTCAGAAGGACAAATTTTATTTCGATCTAAACTGGTCTGGCCGTTAAGAGTTTAAATTAAATGAACTTCATGTTATTTCAAATAGAATAATTTACATTCAACTTTAAAAAATAATAAAAAATAGAAAAAAATAATGCTATCTAGCTAATTGAATTATCTCCTCTCAATTAGTCCATTTAAAGAAAATTATTTTCAAACATTCATATTTAAGTTTATAATACAAATTGGTTCATCTCTCCATGTTCATAATTGAAAGGTTATGTATATAAAAAGTAAAAAAAACAAAAAAAAAAAAAAGAAAATTGTAAAACAACATCTCACTACCATTGAACACAATGTGTGATAGCGCAATGAGAGGGCCTACCTCAAAATTCTATAAAATAAGCAAGTCATCGTTCCAAGGAAATCAATAACAACCTAACTAAGTATAATTGGTCTAGCTCTATATAATATTTTTGTTCATATTTGTAAGTCATGTCCTAAATATCATCATAGTGTCTTGGGCTGGCCTATTTCTTTTTTCTATTTATTTTGAGTATACAGATTTCGTTAAAGAGTCAAATTTAATTTTCATATTTTCTTTAGTTAAAAAAAAACAACGCATTTCAAATTTATGCAAAATTATTTTTCTTTTCGAAAATGTCTAACATATGTTTGATGTTTTTCATGTGAAAATGTTTCATTTTCATGAATTCGTCTGATAATTATTCAAAAGTTCAAATAATGTGGATAAATTAGACCTTTTCAAAACACGTACTTCATATTTTTGGGACATGGATTAGAAGCTCGAGTAGTGTACCGTTTTTCTTCATCATACTATAAATAATCGCAGGAAATCATTTGATAACACGGACTTCTATTTCTCAATGATATTCAACGATCAAGAAAATCAGTTAAATCCCGTGAAACCATTTCATAGCTATTGTGCCACTTAATTTGTATGTTTTTTTTCTTATTTTTACAAACTATTATAGTATGTGACCTTTTAGCATCTACAAAATTAATTATTGTTATAAAATTTGTATTTGTAATTATTTTTTGCTATGTTAGTACTATGTGACTAAATATGGAGTATTTTCTTCCCCGAGTAAATTTGATATTATTTTTTTTTTATAAACAGTAAATTTGTTATTGAAAGTGTGATCTAGTTCTTTTGCCTCCTCTCAAAACATAATAATAATAACAACAACAATAAATAATAATACTAATAATAATAAAATAGCACCATAATTTAACAACTTTCAAGTTTATCAAATTAAACTATAAATTCAAATGAGTGTGACAATTTGACTTTATAATAAATTTATGCTAATTCATCCACTAATTTTAACCCTTAGAAAATAAAGAAAAAACTTACTAATTTTAAAAAGTGAAGTTGGTACAAAATTAAGTTTGGTTAATACATCGACTGTTAAATAATTATTGAAAAATTAATTCTTTTTATCTAAAATCATATCAAAAAGGTCCAAATATTTGTTATATTATTAATGGAATGAAATAGGTAATAATTTTTTAACATTATTCAAATGAAAATTTTATTAAATGGTAAAAGTAGGAATATTTTTTCAAGTTGAAGGTAAATATTAGAATAGTTATCCAATTTTATAGGTCACGAAACAAAATTCTAACATAAAATTGAATTTTCTTTCACAATTCTAGAACTAATAATTGGAAACTATAATTTAATTTATTAAGAAGTTTTTATTTCATCTCAAGGGCCCAATAAACTACTACCAGTGGAAGGAAAAATTAAACTTTTTCTTTAGGAAAATAATTTATTTTATTTATTTATTTATTATTTAGTAAATTGTGGGTTGGATCCCACCCTATTAATTTTATTTTATTTTTGTAAGTACAACAAAATTTCTTTAGGTGGTCTAAAAATTGTTGTTTGCGAAGTTTGTTTATCTCTATCTTTAAATTTTCTAGACAATCACACACATGTGAAATAATTTGAAACATGGGTTTCATTTTTTTGGCCCAATTGCAGCATCAATTCATGTATTAACAACAATCAAGGCTATGATTAGTTAAACAAATCGAAAAGGGCCAAAACACCATAATCAAAAACCCTAAAATTTCATAAAGTCAACTAATAATCACGAGGTATAAATCTGAAAGATAATTACAGAGCTCTCTGTTCTTGTTCATACAAACTGGAACCGGTAGGATAAGAGACATGGTTACGACAATAAAGTGTGTAGTCAGAATTTTGCAGTAAAATTAGGGAGATAAACTTAATGAAGAGTAAAAATTAAAACATTGCCTTCGCTTATAAATTTAGATCAAAGTGGTTCGAAGATTTGTGGTTAGAAGAGGCTGAATATTGGTGCGGATTCACTTGGTATGGCGCTCTTGCTGCAGCCCTGAATAAACCCAAATTACGAAAACAATTAATTAGAAGCAGAATAATATTCAATTTGAGAGTAGAATGTATTTGGAAGTGATGGTAATTGATTTTTCAATTGGAAAATAGACTAATTTTGACAATAAAAAAAAAGATAATTACCTGTCTTTTCTCTTCTCGAAGAATCGGTGGAGGGAAGCTCTTCTTGCAATGGGCAAATCGCCTTGGGCTTTAGCCTGAGGTTGCGGATGGAGTTGTTCTCCGGCGGCGGCGGATCTGGAAGAGAGGGTTGTTGCCGTTCCCTTGCCGGCCATGGCCATGATCTCCTCCGCCCTCTCCGGCGGAAGATCATTGAACACCACTACTTTTCCGCCGTAGAAAATGGTCATCTGCCCGGAGCCCTTCTCTTCTGGGCTTTCCATGTTCGTCAGCAAGTTCCTGATCGCCGCCGGTCGACCAACCGTCGAAACCTCATCTGAAACACAACCACATATTAGAACACGCCTTCAAAATCCAGAAAATATTTCGAATTAATGAATTAATTAAAAGTTTCGAAAACCCAGAAAAAGAAATTAAAGTACCTTTTGGTTCGATTTCAATCCTCGTGACTCCAAGGCTTCTCTTCTCCTTCAAGTACTGGCTCAAGAGATTACAAGTCTGGGCAAAACTGGACTTCTCCGGCTTCCGGCCGGCGGCGTTGTCGGAAGGAGCGGGCATGGCGGCCGGAATTCAAACCAAAGGGTTTTTAGGGAATTTGGATATAATTGTATCAGATCTGAAGGATTTAATTTACGAGTCGTTCAAATTTCCGACGAATATAAAGAGGAGCTACCTTCCTTGCATCTTCCTCCTAAGCTGATTGGTCCTTTTTTTGGTGTCTTTATCTAATTGTCTCTTGAAAATTATATATTTGATTAATTTATTTGACTTAAAGCACGTGTTTTGTTTTGTTTTTGTTTTTGTTTTTTTAATTTTAAAAAGGAAAGGAGAGAAAGCAGGGGAAGGAAGAAAACCAATTATTACTTTGACACCTTAATTCAAGGGGCGAAAGTTGGGGCGGTTTCTCATCAAATGCCTCTATGTCTTTTGCTATTTACGAAATTGCCCCAATCTCAACTTTTTCTTTTTATGCTTTAAATAGTAATAAAAGATGTTGGAAACTATTTCTAAACAAGCAATATTCAATTTCCGTCTTACTTTGTATGTTTTATGTTTTGGAATAAATATATCAAATATAGTTTTATTTCATGTAATAGTTTGAGATTTTAATGTCTTCAAATTTTTACATGGTTAATATGTAAATAATATATATCTTAATTAAAATAAATGTGTTCTTTCAAAAGTTTAGTTGGGCTAGTACATGTCCTCGTGTTGATTTAAATTGAATGAACATGGTTGAAGAATACTTGCAATATTATAGGTACTGATTTTTTTTTTTTGAAAGGGACATTGAATATTTGATGGGATTTCTTTCCAGTTATGTAATAACAAATTTGAAATAAATGTAATGGTAAAATGTTCCAAGGATGTATTTACTCCTTGATGTTTCTAGGGGACGGGCGTGCAATGATCATAACTAAAGGACAATTAGTAACACGTTATGACAAGGTAATTAGGCTATAGCATTGTATCAACATGCATGCCTTTTTTTTTTTTTTTTTGCATATTACTGTGAGTTAATAATCAACTTGAGCATAGATGAACCAATTAAAATATGTATCTCTATCTATACATGTTACCGTACTAAAAAAAATACTATGAGTTGATTTAGCATGTGACAACTTAGATGCCACTATCATACTTAACTAACTATGATTGATGTCTTTTTTAGTACGACACGTTCGAGATGAGAATTTATACTCACTAGTACCTTAACCAGTTGAGTTGCACTCAGGTTGACATTTATGATTGGTGTTGATAGCAATGAGTATCATTATAGGTGGTTTCTAACCTCGTAGTTCTCTTGTTCGAGTGTCTTGCTTAAATCCTTTAGGACAAATCTTTTTATCATTGAGATTTTGTGAATTCAAGTCGTTATAACAAATTAATTATTAGTGAATAGTGCAATTGACTAGTTCAATTAGAGTGGCATGACCTAATTAAGCAGCCTAAGTTAATTGACAAGGAACTTGATAACACCAATGTCAAGTGTGTTGACTTGGTGTTGGGCAGCATATCGTTATTGTAGCAATTTTACCCTAACACAAAAGAGTAATAGTTTTTTATTATCTCTTTATAAATTATAAAAACAAAATTAATAATTAATAGTTAATAGAAATCTTATTAGTTTCAATTTTTTCGCTGTTACTTTATTATTTAAGTTAGATAAATTATTTAGGTAAATAACACAAATAATGAATTAAAAAAAATTCTAATA
Source organism: Momordica charantia (assembly GCF_013281855.1). Lineage (NCBI taxonomy): Eukaryota > Viridiplantae > Streptophyta > Magnoliopsida > Cucurbitales > Cucurbitaceae > Momordica > Momordica charantia. The sequence goes on from NW_028275166.1 coordinate 9,449,754, forward strand.
TAAGAGTAATTCAAGTGAGTAGAAGTAGTCTATCTTTTACACAGCTACAAAGATTATCTTAAATAAGATGAGGAATCTTTATTTTAACAGAACCATGAATGAAAAATACATTTGTGATTTCTATTTTGTAGGTATGATTCTAAATATTTTTTTTCCCTTTCATAGTTGAGAATTAAACATTTTGTTTAAAAACTATTTAATTGGAAAATTATTATTATTATTTTTAAAAATAACCATAATAATAAAAGAGAAATTATTATTCCCGCAGGAAGTCGATAATACTAACACAGTAGGTTTAGTGGGCGTAGAGGTTGAGGGTATTTTAGTAATTTAGGAAGACGGTGTCAAAAGCGTGGCATGCGAAAGCCACGGGCGGAGGGGGAGGCGTGCCGACAGTGCCAAAAATAAGGGGGTGGGGCCCACGCAGTGTTTTTTTTTGAAGCGGTCTTACCACGTTTCCTCCGCATTCCCGACCTCTCTCTCTCTCTATTTAACACGTGATTCAAAATTCCACCCTACACCTTCAAAATTTATTATTTTATACACTAAATACTATTTTAGTATTTACCATTAATGAAAAATATTAAAACACACCATTTAAAATGGCTTCTTAATTTCATCAACTCCTCCATTAAAATGAAATGTGACATGGTGTGGGCTCAATTATGCCCTTAAAATTTTAAGAGTTTCATTTTAATCTTTAACATTTAAATCTGTTTCTAAATTTTGACGTTAAAATGAAAATTAAAATATTAATTACACGTAGACATACATGACCATGAGTTGCAAAAATAATCGAACGGCTTCATCACGTCCAAAATAGTGTGCAGAAGTAGAATTGAGAATTAAAATTTCAATCAAAATGGTGGAAGAAGCCCAACATAATTAGAAAAGTCATGCATTTGGTTAAATTCAACTCCTCACTAATTGTAAAATCTCAAACACTGGAAGAGTATAATTAATTGTTAATTTAATAATTTCAAAAGTCAATGGTCAAAATAGGATTTTTTTTAAAACGACAGAAAAGCATAAATATAACATATCCTAAAGTTCATCGGATTATCAGAAAGCTATAACACATGTCCCATTGTATTTCCATTTTCATTTTAGCACAATCGTTATTCTAAAAATATGTTGCTCTGTTGGGTATTTCAGATTTTGAAGGATTTGAAAATCATAACAAATTTCAAATAAATTCATTATCTAGTACCACATGATTTTGAATATCATATTTCAAATCTTATATTTTTAAAAAAAATCAAACCAAAATAGTCGGATTTTTCAAAATTTCGTAAAATTTCAAAGTAAATTACTCATTTAACACTGTCATATTTTAAGTTATAATTAATAAATTTAGATTAAAAACATAGATCAATAAAAATTTCATTTTATTTTCATTTCTAGTAAGCATTCAAAAAAAGAAATTTAATTTAATTAATTTAAAATCATTCTCGTTCTAAACAAAATAAAGAATTTAAAACCATTCTTTGAATTTCAAATCACGGAATTTAAATTCATTTATTGAACTTTTTTGACTTCAAACAAATGGTAAGTTTAAGGTAAAAAATTAAACTTTCAAAAGTTTAGAGACATAATTTTAAAACTACCTTAAAGTTCACGTGCATTTGATATAATTTGACTTTAATTGTCGAAGAGAAACATAACTTCACTTCAAATATGTGTATTAATATGCTAATATAAATATGCATAGCAGCTGATTAATTGAAACAAATGTTTTAGAGAGCATATATTATTTAGTAGAATAGCTATAACTAAAATAGTTATTTAGAAAAAAATCATAGATTAAAATACTTGTTACTTTTTCTTTAATTTCTACAATATCATTTCCTCCCTATTCAATTATTTAATTTTAATCAATTCAATATTACTATTCTTTGTTGGGCTTGTGCAATTTTTCAACCCAGGGGAGTATGAAGATCATATCTATATTTATCTTAATTCTTAATCTATAACTTAAAAGCTTTTTGGTCGATTGATGATTTAACACTTATTTTGATTTTTTTTAAGTAATTATTTCGTATAAAGTTTAAGAATCATGCTCTTTGTTTCATTCATGCATTAACCTAGATGGACTCTTTTTAGAATAAACTAGTACAGTTATGATATCACTGTTAAAAGAAATTAACACAAAAGGAGAGAGACAGTCTCTTGAGGAAATAGACTTTTATTAAGAAAATATACAAATTAACACTCTCTGAGAGAATGCTCTCTCTCACACTCTCTAACTTTCCTCACTTTATTCATTTATCTTAATTCATTCACCAGTGGGACAGACAATGGTCATTGTCTCATCTTAAATCTTACATATTCTGGATGTTTCTTAATCTATTACTAATCTTTCTTGGCTCATCAAATGAACTCTCTAATTTCTTGGAGCCTAAAGGAAAAGCTAACACAGTTCTAGAGTCTTTTCTTTACGTATTTATTTACAATCTTAAAATAATCTAGAGATAACTATTTTTTGTAGGTATTTCTAAAAAAACTTATAGATATAGTTAGTGATATATTTTATTTTAACACTCCCTCTCAACACTAACTATTCTAAGTCCAAAAGTATTTATAATATTTATAATTAATTGTTAATGATATAATTTAAAAATTAATAAATTAGAGAAGGGACAAAAGTGTCCAAAAACATTTTTCCACCATCGTATATATATTAATATTAATATTTTGTTAAGCAAGTAAAATCAAACAACCTAACACATGGTCCTTTATAGTTCCTTTTCCTAAAGTAAAAGCGATGCAATAATGGAAGTGGGTTTGGTAGACATTTAGCAACGTGGCTATATAAAATACAAATATCCTTTTGTTATATATTAATAGTTAATTAAGTTGTTATACTAAAAAAAATAGTTAATTAAGTTATGGCCCTATTTGGCAATCGTTTTAGTTTTTTGTTTTTTAAAAACCAAAAACATACATGTTGGATTGTGACAACTTTTTTCTTCATGTATTTTTAAATAGTATAAATTAAACATGTCCTATAATGATTTTTTATTTGATATCATTTAGACGGTTGAAAAGATATGTTAGAGAGAACAAATCTAGGAATGCAATTGACAAAGAAAATGAGAAAGTTCGAGGATGGAGAGCAACAATGTGGAACAAAGAGAAAAAAAATTATAGCGACAGAAAGTTTAGAAACAAACTAGAAAAAGAAAGGTCTTCTTCTTTCTTTAGGGTGGAAAAGAAAAGTTAGAGATATAAAAAAATAAATTAAAAAAAAGATAAATAAAAGTTAAATTGTTAAAGAAGATTTGAGAAAATAGAGAGAAGAAAAGAAATATATTTAAATAATAAAAGCCATACGACTTTATATGAAAATTTTAGAGAGAAATCTAAATCTTTTAGGGTGGAAAAAATTTGGAGAGTAAAAAATAGAAGATTTTAGAATTAAAGGAGAAATAGATTTAAAATTTTTTTTTTTTCAAATTTTGTTCACGATTTGAAAAACATTTTTTGAAAACCGAAAATTGTAATATTCTTAAACAATTTTGTTAAGGGCAGGAAATTACGGACTTGATCTCCAATCGATTTCGAACACGAGTTCGGAACATTGGGAGCATTAAGAGAGTTTGGACAAACCAGCACTCTAACCACCTACTTCCTACTGTTTTGCTTCTTGCTCTGCAATTCTCGAAGAGGATATTGTGGGTGGTTAACCTCTAGTCGTTGATTTGGTAATCCATGAAAACTTTGAGTAAACTGACTTACAAGTATGCATGAATCTAGACCTGAATATGAGAATAAACCAATTTAGATTTCTTCTAACTTAAGCGTCGGAGCACTCATTCTTCTTTTTCGGTCTTTTTTTGTTGGAATTCACGAGACATTTGAGTTTTTTTTTTTTTTTTTGGCTTAGACAAACTTTATTAAAAAAAATGAATAACCAAAAACTGAGAACAAAACATTTGTTAAATCAAAGGCCACCTATACGAATACGATTCGGGTAGTATAATTGGGTTCTGCTACGAAGGCATGACACGTTGCGCGATCTCATTAAAGGGACTGCACGTGCACGGTAGCCAATGGCAATATGAAGCACGTGAGCGCATTTCGTTTTTGAATGGGTCAACGTCGACCCACTTTCATTTGATTACGGAATTAAAATAAAGCCATTTGACACATGCATTTAAAACTCTTTTCCCTTTTAAGTTTTATTCTTTTGATTAATTGATTTTTTTTTCTCTCAAATTATAAACACAGCTCTTATATTTAAAAAAATTATATTGTTATATTCGTTAGCTTTTTTTAGGGTTTTATTATAAAAATAAAAAAGATATTCAATATATATAATATTAGTTGTCATGCTCTAAATAAAAAAACTATCCTTTTGAATTTGTTTTGCGATATTAAAGCTACCTTTATTTTACATAATAAGACGTGAGTTAAAATTCCATTTTTAAAACTAAAAAAAAAAAAGAAAATTTAAATATGTTAAGAACAGTGTATCGCTGTCTTTTCAAGACTTTATATAAAGTTATAAAATTAATAATCTGAAAAAAAAATATTAATAAGAATTTAAAAAACAAAGTCATATTTAATCTTTAAAGGACATAACATTAATAGGTTAGCTTATAATAATTATGTATCTTGTTTGTTACTATTATTGAATGAAAAACGATTGATATTAGAATAAACATTATATTCTATTTTGGAACACCAGAAAAAAAAATACAAAAACGAAACAAGTTGGTACTCTACTTGAGAAAAATAAAATAAAAAACATTCCTAGATAAAAATGGGCATTTTTTCTTTTAATGAAAGAAATAAACGTTATAAAATGGGACATATGATATTGAATTTAAGATTGTATTAAAATAAAAATGAAGAAATAGGGAGATTTATGATATTTATTATTATCTGAAATGGTTTAGAGAAAAAAAGAAAGTATGAAGTTGAAGTTGAAGTTGCAAGTGTACATTTAAAATGATGAAAAAGCTCATTACAAGATTATTTTATTTTTGTCGAATATAGTGAGTATGTGCTTTTTTCTTTTTATTTTCCTTTTTTTTATTTCGTCCAATCGAATGGAATGGCTTAATCAGATTCACAATAAAGATGGCTTCAATTATCGTGAATTTGAAAATTTCAAAGAAGTAAATGGAAAACAGAAAACGACATGACGGCACAACAAAATGGAAGGAGAGTGTTGAAAAATATGAGTGAATGTTTTTTTCTTTTTTTGACGACGACGATCGAAGGAAAGAAATTGCTTCAAGAATTAAGACCACGTTTTCTGGACCACTCCCCCACTTGACTTGTTAAAAATATTGACTTTTTTGCTTTTTGGAAATGAAAGAAAAAAAAACATTAAAATCCCCTAATTTATTCATAAAAAACGAATAAGTCTATAAATTAATTAACTAACAATAATATATTATTCCAGACTAATTAATTTGAATTATGGTGTTTCATTGTTTGTTATTGGGTAAGAGATCAATATTCAATGCACAGATAAGTTATTCATTTAGGTTACAATCTACCCTTTATTATTTACTTTTAATGATTCATTTTTGAATATAAATATTTCAATGAAATTGAAGATTATTCTCCTGAAGGTGAAAGATGGTCTTCTTTAGGTAAGATCTGGTGACCTTCCGACCTTTCTTTGTTCAACACGTGACAAAGTTATGGTTTTCTATCCCGAACAATTATTATTATTATTAATATTATTATTTACTCTAGTAATTGAATGCCTTGTTTGATTTAATTATGAAAAAGAGAGGAGTGTTTTTGGTCAATGATTAAAACATGGTTAGGTCCATGAACCAAACCATTTTGATGTAATGCATTGGTCCGTCTCAACAACTCCAATTCATCTCCTATTCCCCCTCATTCTTCTTATGCTCTTTATTTAATTATTCAAAATTAGCCATAAATGAAATATTGACCACCCATCGTGAATTTAGTAATGTCTTTTATTTTTTACTTCAAGGAAGTTTGGATATTTGAACTTTCAATCATTTTGTTGAGGATATATGTTTTAATCAACCGAACTACGTTGACTTCAATTCAGTAATGTATCGTTTGTTTTTAACATAATTGTTCAGTAACAATTCACAATTGAACTAACCTCTCGAAACATAGACTAACACCATCTAACTTACTTGTCTATTTGATATATATAACCTAATAGGGAATCTTTTTGTCCGATAAGCGAGCCCTTGTATGCATTTGCTTCCAAACTACATTGTAACAAAATCTCTCGTATCATGTTACAATTCTCAGGATTATATTCGCTTATGTGATTAAGGGCAAGATTGTCATTCATTCCTGTTACAATTCATTAAGATTGAGCTTTATCACCAATAAATATAATTAGAATAAATTATTTACTATTTGTTGGTGCATGGATTTGGATCTGATCTCTGATGCCGATGTTCTGACGAATACTTGCATGCACAACAGATCTATACACTAGTGTGGTGCTAAGCTCAACATACTCTGATGCCTAAGTCAACAAAAAGTTCAATTGAAGCATAGCAAAAGTAGAATTGTAAGCATCGTTCACGCCCAAAATATCTTCTCTTATTTAAGGAAGTTTCCTTAGGTTGGTTCAGGTGAACCAACGGTTTAAGTCGCTTAAGGTCTAGTTTGGTTGAGTGGTCCAACTTGGATGGTTTGACCCGGACGACTGGACTCATATAGCTCTATTCACTTCAATTCATTAAATTTTGATAGGGTAATTTCGCTAATTACACAACTTTAGTAATGTTATTAGCTTGTTTACTATATTTATATTTATTTGTTACATCAACTAGTCATTTCTTTCACTTGTATTCTATGTTTGACATATGTGTTAAACTATGTCTTTATATAATATACTATGGTGCTTAACCCCTTTTAAATTGGGTGCCTTTATTTCCTATAATGGCCTTTAAATATTGTCCTCCATAATTTTTCAAATTTATAAAAGAAAAACTAACGTAAATATGTTTTATTACTTAGTTTTATGTTCTTTAAAATACAGCCAAACTTTTAAAGACAGCAAAAGAGTTCTAATTTTTTTTCCTAATCCAAACATAGTTTATTGGATAAAGAATAGTTGGATTCTAAAACTCTCCATTGTTGATCTCAAAACTGTTTCAAAACTTCTCCCTCTAAAATTGGGCAACGGTTTCATAAGAGATTTTGAAAATAATAAAGTAGGTAGTCTCTACCAGATTCGAAATCTTCTAGAGTATTGATGTTGTAAATAATGTTGGTAGTATTTATTAATTTTGATTTATGACAAAACTTGAAATTGGAAACTCGGACCTTGTTTGGTTATATTCCCGTTTCTTTTTTTCGTTATAGTTTCTAATTTTTTGAAAAACATACGTGTTTCTATCTCATTGTTTTAAATTACTATTGGTGCAGAGTATGCACTTGATTTCTTTTATCTTCTCCCCCAATCCAAGTTTAAAGCAAAATGTTAATTCTATTTATACATTTTCCTAATATATATATATATATATATTTTATTTTTTTTAAATGAATAATATTTCGAAAATTTATTATTTATTTAAAGTTAATAATTTATACTTTTATAAAAAAAATTTATATGATAAATTATATTTTCTTCAATAAATTATATATATTCTATCACGTATATATTATATCTACTAAATTTTATTGTAACTAGAAATAAAAATAAGCCAACCTCGATTAAAGCATATATCTCCAATCAAAAAATTGGTTCGAATCTCCACCCTTAAATATTAAAAAAATAAATAAATAAAAACAAGAAACAGAAAATACTTATCAAACATATTTTTGTTTCTATTTCTTTTATCTAATAAACAACAAACAAAAATGGTTACCAAATCTATTTCAAATGGGCCGGAATAAGAAATAGAAAACGGGCCGTTGGCAAACCAGTTAACCCGGCCCGTTGAGAAGATAAGTAGTAAAAAGGGACCCAATAAGAGAAAAGTGAGGCCCAATAAGGCTCAGGTTGGCATGTGTTGTTTTTGTCAGATTTCCAACTCATACATTCGCAGTAATCTAATCTCCCTTCAAATTCACAGCTCAATGCACATTACAGCTGGACCCCTAATTATTAAAATCTGCAAATCTTTTGTAAGAAAACCCACAACAATTAATAATTTAATAGTAATATTATTATTTTCCCAAAAGGTCTTCGGAAAACTAAACGATAAAGGCAGTTGGCAGTGGACACACTCCCTTTTTTCTTAATGCAAAATTGTCTCTCTCCCTATAATTAAATTCATCTAATACCCTTAAGCCTTAAGATTAGCTGTGAACCCAAGCAACAAACACATGCTAACTTCCAAAACCAAAATTTAAATATCAGGTTTTATTTTTATTAAACGAAATTAAAAATTTGGATGAGCGAAGCATGGAGAAATAAATAAATATTTGGGTAAAAGTATATTTTTGGTCCTTGAGATTTAGACTTGGTTTCTACGTGGTCAATAGAAACTAAGTTTAAATCTTAAGGACTAAAAGTGATATTTTTTAATTCAAGTACTAAATAGAAATGGAGTCTAAATGTATGGACGACTTGAAAAATTAAATATGAACAAATTAATAAAATCAAGACAATGTTGTGTTGATATTTAAAATAAAATGGGCATTTAATAATCTCAATTGAATGAGGATCATTTGAAAATGTAGAATAAGATGGGAATGAAGATTTTGTCTCATCTCATTGATAATCGTAATTAATTGGCGCTTTAACTATTTCAATAAATATTCTATCATTTCCCAACTCATGAGGCGATAAGTAAAGTATCCAATTATATAATAATTATTGATTTATTTCTTGATGTCTCAACTGTAATTTTACATGTACGTGCGAGCATGCATGCACGTGGATGTCAGTCTAATCTGTCAGATCATTAATTAACATTATTAAATTCATAATTAAATAATTAACAAAAATCTTTTTTTTTTTGGGGCAAAAACAGGGAATAAGGATCTTAGTATTGGCATCGCACAGGAAATTATGAGTCCAGATGGCACTTGGCAGCGCATCCGGAACTTTCTAGTTTCTAGGCCTTTATTTTATTTTTAAATTTAGCATTAAAATAAACAAATTATTGATTTCGAAATAAATAATAAGTCCATATTTTTGTTTTTATTATATAGCTCATTAATATATTATATGTATCCAATAAAGAAACTCACTTTTTATTTTATAATTAATCAAATTTAATCATATTACTATACTACAAGTTTACAACAGTAGAATAAAAATAAGAGTTGAAAATGAAGACCATTTTTTAATTATTTTTTTGGCTTTATAAGCAAAGTGTTAGACTTTATTAATTTATTAGAAAAATTTAAGGATTTATTAATAATGTTACTTTTTGCTTTTACTGGTTGCTGTTGAGCTAGTTTTATGCCCAATATAAATTAGCAGTTTAAAATCTCTCAAATACTCTTTTTGATCAAGACAAATTAGATTCATTATACTCTTCATAATTCAGTTTAGAAATAATTAATTCATGGGGTTTGAGTTTCATAGGAGGGACTATAATGAATTCGAGTATGTGGAGTTACGAAGATGTGACCGGAGTACATATTGTGTTTTATTAATTATCCATCTTATCAAGTATTAACTGCATGAGATATTAAAAGATCCCACATTGAAAAGAAAATAGGCCTTATAAAAATTTATAATAAATATGAGATTTTTCCATTGTTCAAATGAAATCCATGAATATTGATATGAAGTTCTAGAAATATTTTAGGATGAACGTACACGAAAATCTTATATGGAATATCCATTCATAAAATGCAAGATAAATTGAATTAAAAATTTTGGATCTAATTGACAAGAATTTGACACGTGGCAATAGGTAGAAGGAGATGACTGGCTTCAACTTCGACGGTACGAAAATGAATATGGGCTTTAGAATATGGCCCATTAGTTTAATAATGGGCCGGAACAGGGAGTCCAATTGCGGAGCAATAATTGGAGTATGAGTCAGTTCCCACTCGGTGTGCTGTGGGCCCACGCGAGTACCCAGAAAGCCCATAAGGCAGCGTAAGCCATTAGCTACCCCTTTCTTCAAAAAGTTGCTGTTTTCACAAAAAAGAAAAAAGAAAAAAAAAGAGCGATGTCTATTTTTCTGATATTTTTCAGAATTTAAAATTTAAAGAAATATCCTTTAATGAAATACAGAGAGATACTATTTTGACGGCCATGATTGAAAATTTTATCTCTACAATAAAAAAGTTTCTATTTATTTATTTTTATCTTGTATAAGGATGCAAGAAAAAGTTTAAAACCCATATGTTCATGATAAAATATTTATAAAATGATATTATGAGGACCAACTCAGAGATGGTTGTGAAAATGAAACCCTAAAATTATATTTGATTTTTAAAAAAAATTATAGTCCATGTTCCCACGCAATGATAAAGCATGAAAGTTAAAAAGTACCAAAAAAAAAAAAAAGCACATTATGGAAAAAGTTAATTGCTCCGTCAGTATCAAATTTCTAGTACTTCTACATATTTGAAGATGACGTGACATGGCAAAAAAAAAATATATATATATATATATACACACACATGTTAGATAATGGTTCTATATTTTGAAAAAACAAGTCTATATAATCTAAATTTGTTGGTTATAATCTATATTGCTCATAAATAGTTTTAGAATTATTGTCCACCTTTTATTAGCTAAGTATAAATAAATAATCAAACCTTCAATTTTAGAAAGATTATATCCATTGTCATGTAAGTTATATGAAAATAAGTAAATTTCATGAGAATTCAAATATTATTAATTACATTATTTTTCTTATCATTTCGCACAAATAACAAATAACGCATCAAAGTATTAATAAAAGTGAAGTACAAAATTAATAAATGAAGTTTAATTAGAAGATTTTTTTTAATACAATAGAAATTCGAACTCACGAAGTTTTGGTAGCAGTTAAATGACGTTGTAACGTCACACAAATATGAATATGTATTAGTCTAGTTTTAAGGCATTGATTTGGTTTGGAAATGTTAATAAATGAATAAAAATATATTTGGATGCAATAATAATACATTGGTAGCGAGCATAGCTCAATTTTAAAAAAAATAAAAATAAAATACATTAGTCCGGTGATAATTAAAGTAGAAAAAAAGAAAGTAATTTAGAAAAGTCAAAATAAAGTCCACATATGCGTGCATCTGTATTTTCCGCAGAAATACAATCACAAGCGCTTCCTCCGCCTCTTCTTCTTCTTCTTCCCCAAATTCAGAATCCACTTCACGACAAAAATCTGCTCTCTCACTCTCTCGATACCTTTTTCCTGAAGAACAGCTCCGACTCCGATCACTGCAAACGGCTTTCCTTCTCCTTCTCACGGCTTCTGATTCTCGTAGTTCGTTGTCCATGGAGCTGGAGCTGCCTCATGAAGCTTCCCAAACGCCGGAGGAGATTATACTACGCTGGGACTCCGCCGCGCCGGAGGAGCTCAAGGATACCATGATTTTTGACTCCGACCGGCAAGAGATCGACCGCTACTTACGGGCCGTCGACGAAATCCAGAGGTCCATGTCGTCGGCCTCCGTGTCGGACGATCAGAACAAAGTCGATTCCACTATGCAGATCGCCATGGCCAGGCTTGAGGATGAGTTCCGTCACATTCTGTCCAGTCACACCACTCCGATCGAGGTCGAGTCGCTTACCGATCCCAGCCCCTCTTCTCGCAACATGTCCACCACCGCCGGTGGTGTGTTCGAGGATGACAACGACGAGGAAGCCGATTTACCGGAAGTTCAGCTCGATTTAAGTGGTAGTCCCAGTTTTGGCTCCAGTGGACGATCCAGCTATCGGGCGACCAGCAGTATTCGCGAAATCGATCTCATACCTTCCGATGCGATTATCGATCTACGAAGTATTGCGGAGCGGATGATATCGGCGGGGTACCTGCGGGAGTGTATTCAAGTCTACGGCAGTGTGCGAAAGTCCACCTTCGACTCCAGCTTCCGACGGCTCGGAATCGAGAAGCTGAGCATTGGAGATATTCAGAGGCTGGATTGGAACGAGCTGGAAACGAAGATCAGAAGGTGGATTAGAGCAGCAAAGGTTTCTATTAGGACTTTGTTTGCCAGCGAGAAGAAGCTCTGCGAGCAAATCTTTTACGGCATAGGGACCGCCATAGACGATGCTTGTTTCATGGAGACCGTTAAAGGCCCCGTGACGCAGTTGTTCAATTTCGCCGAAGCGATCAGTATAAGCCGCAGGTCGCCGGAGAAGCTGTTCAAGATTCTAGACCTCCACGATGCCTTAACGGATTTGATACCTGACATTGACGTGATATTCGAATCAAAATCCGCGGAATATATTCGGATTCAAGCGGCGGAGATATTGTCGCGGCTGGCGGAGGCCGTCAGGGGCACTTTATCTGAGTTTGAAAACGCCGTGCTGCGAGAGCCGTCGCTGCTTCCGGTGCCCGGCGGGACGCTTCATCCCTTGACAAGGTATGTAATGAACTATGTGAGTCTGATTTCCGATTACAAAGTGACCTTAGACGAGCTCATCGTGTCGAAACCATCGACGGGCTCGAGGTACTCCGCCGACCCCACAACCCCAGACATGGACTTCGCCGAGCTAGAGGGCAAAACGCCATTAGCGCTGCATCTGATATGGAGCATCGTGATTCTGCAGTTCAATTTGGAGGGAAAGTCCAGGCACTACAAAGACCCTTCTCTAGCTCATCTCTTCATCATGAACAACGTTCATTACATCGTACAGAAGATCAAAGGATCCCCTGAATTGCGAGAAATGATAGGAGACGTTTATCTGAGAAGGCTAACCGGGAAGTATCGGCAGGCGGCGACAAACTACGAGAGAACGACGTGGGTGAACGTGCTGTATTGCCTGCGAAATGAGGGGTTGCACGTCAGCAGGGGCTTCTCTTCCGCTATCTCAAAGAGCGCTGTTAGAGACAGATTCAAGACTTTCAACGCCATGTTTGAGGAGGTTCACAGGACACAATCGACATGGCTGATTCCAGATTCTCAGCTGAGGGAGGAGCTTCGCATATCCATAACCGAGAAGTTGATTCCAGCCTACAGGTCATTTCATGGCCTCCATGGCCACCACATTGAGAGTGGAAAGCACCCAGAAAATTACATCAAGTACTCGGTCGAGGAACTGGAAAATGCCATCTTGGATTTCTTTGAGGGTTGCTCAGTAGGCCATAACTTGAGAAGGAGATCTCACTGATAGATAGCAATAGCACGCAACTCCTTTTCAAGTCACTAAAATTCTTTCAATTTTTGGTGGAGTTTTTGGGATGATATGGTGGGTTGCCTTCTTTGTCATCATCCACTTTGAAGTTTCATCATTCATCATTCTAATACTGGGAGTGAGCTGGTTCTGAAATTGATCTGCTTTAACTTTCCAAAGGGAGCCGTATCCTCAGCCTGAATTCTCCTGCCTTGTAAGCATGTTACTTGTTTTTCTTACCACATTTTTTCTAAAATTTTTGTTCATATTGGAATTTTTCTTTGTGTGCTTTTTTTTTTTTTTAATATCTCATTATTTATTTGCATATCTAAATCTTCTGGCTGTCTTCTTTGAAATATTGAAGTCTTCTACATCATGCTGTATTTTTGTTCTAATGTGGAGACAGTCACCGATAATCTTTGGCAGTCTGGTATCCCCCCCAGTTTCACAAGTCTATCTCATATGTTTTATATTCTTCAATCTTCATTAAAAAGAAATTTGATCTGTATTCAATTGATAAACCTCCGAAAACCTTTAGGAATAGCAAATGAGGAGTATGAAATGTGCAAGTTTACCTCAAAAAAGTTTCTCTCTGAATCCAAGCTGTTTGAGAACATTCAAAGTGTCCCAATTTGTTAGAGAATCTAGTTGCGTACAGTTTCAGCAATGATTCAAAATGATGTTATGTGGTTGCAGATAGATATACTAAACAAGCTGTTCCTAGTCAACCATAGCTTTTTAGGTGGAAATATAGCATACTGTTGGTGAATTGTTCTTCCCTTCTTTCCTTCTTAGGAAAAATGGTGAGAGTCAAGTCAGAAAACATGTTATATGCTGTAGTTTTTAGACGATAAGAACACTGTAGGAGAGTTGTTTGGTTAAACTCAATGGGACCAAAAACAAAAACCCAAACAAACTTAATTGGTTTTTCTGAGAACTAACAAAAATCCGTAGGTCGTAAAGCCGACCTCCTGATCGGGTTATCTAATATGCTTCAAAACGTAGTGCAATCTATTCTTTTAGCTAAACTGATTCAACCATTGATTTGATAAGTTTTCTCAGTGTTGAATTAGGAGATCCTTTTAACTCATTTAACCTCAAATATGTCAATAGACCTCCAGTTCTTTGAACAGAGCTAAACATTATCATTGTGAACCATTCAATAAGATGGAAGATGGAACAACACCGAGACAGAGCAATTTGTAGAAGCAAGTAAAATGAGAGATGTTTCATTTGTATTATCGTGGTATCTGTCATCTATGCTTTTGCAGCTTTTATAGATTTCCTGTAAAAAGCATTCTGTGAGTTGGGCATCTGCAACTTTGAGTCATAGGATTTGGCTTCCTTTTTTTTTTCCCCACAATGGATGTTCTTTGAGGTCTCCTATTATTTCGAAAACATCAAGGAAAAAATCTCCAGAAAGGGGGAGAAGTAATTTATTTGGTTGTTATTGAAGGATGGCCAATCTCATGTAAGGAAGAGTTAATTATTGGATTTGATTTGGTTATGGTCTATCATTTCTATTTCTACTTTACTAATCCAGTGTTTTTCCACTTAATTCTTGGCTTATCAGTTCCAAAAGGTTCAATTCAAAAGCGACAGGCTATTGTCCACTTTGCCAATTTGCCATGAATTTTGGTGGAAATTGGAAAGGGCTTTTAAACTGTGGCCAAACAAGACGAGATATATTTTCTTTAAGTCTGCTAATTTAATTTTGTTGAGCAATGGATGTTTGGAAATGGATGTTCTCCATCCTTTTGTCACACTTTAATAATGCATTTTTGGAGCTTAGGCCTTGCAAAATTTCTGGTTTGTGAGGTTGTGCAAGGATTTTAGAATTGGTAAAGCTGAAAGGGCCCATTTCATTTAGAAAATGGTATATTTTGTACAAGACAGATACAAAACATAGAGCACAACAAAGTAGTGAAGATGAAATGAAGAAATTAGGAGTTAAATAATTCTCTAACTTACATAATATTGGTCAATGTTCCCTCGGGATTACTACATTGATAGCATATTTAGGAATCATACGATTAGTACATTGATAGCATATTTAGGAATCATAATTACATAAAACGATTGAAAGGTATAAAATTTACACTTTTGTCATAAAACAACGTATGTTACCCATCACACAAATTACTAGTAGATCTTTTTAAGGATCCAAGTCAATATTAAATAATTTTTAAAATCTAAAAATGATAAATTGTGAGGTCATAATTTAAATCCCTTATACTTTCCAAAACCCAAAAAATTCTCAAAGTCATCTATTTTCGAAACCCCTTTCTTCTTCTTCCGATTGTCCATTTTTCTTCCTCTGATCATCTGTTTTTCTTCCTCCAACCGTCCGTTCTTCTTTTCCAATTGTCCGTCTTTGTCTGCCTACCTCTCCGATCGACTCTGTTTTTCTCCATCATCCGTCTTTGTTTATCCCGTTCGGAAGGAGATTTTCGTCCTTCATTCTTCTCTGGTAGTTTCTGCCTGCTTATGTCTCCGGCTGACGTCTGCCTACCTTCATCTCCGACCGCCTCTGTTTTTCTCTGTCGCCAAAGCAATTCGTCTCCTTTTATACCGATCGACAGGTTTGCATTCCAACCGTTGTTTTCGATTTTCGATTTCATGTGAATTATTATGTGTCTATGAGGATATATATTATAGTGAGTTTGATTAGGATATATATCTTATAACTTAACTTGTATATATGCAGATATATATTATAGTGATTTTGAATGTATATATGCGGATATATAAGTGGATATATATTGTGATTTTAAATATATTTTTTGAATATGTGGATATATGTTTATTGAAACTTAAAAGATGTTTGTGTGATTTTGAATTGTCCTTAAAGATTGAGCAAGTGAATTAAGAGAAAATCAATATTTTTGAAGGAGTAAATTAAGATTTTGAGGGAGTGAATTAAGAGATTTGTGTTGAAAATTAGTACGAGGCCCACAATAATTAAAGGATATAATAATTTATGGAATTCAATCTTTTATATTTCAAAAAAACAAATAACTATAATAAATGTAAATGCAAGGCAAAATCGGAATTAAAATAAAATTCTACATGCAGAAATCTAAAAGTGTAAAATTAGAAAACTTTAGACATTTGTGTAAATAAGTTTCTAAAATAGCATATCAGAGCCATGGTCTAAACCTAGCTGTGTCGGTGAATCTTCGGGTGTCGAATAAAGAAGCAGTGAGTCTCGAAAATGTGTAGTCATGGTGTAATCCGTGGGTGTGCTGTATCAAGGTTGTGTTGCATCCTTGAGCCTTTGATAAGAACAAGCTCTCGTTTCTGGTCTTCGAGAGTAGACGGATGAGTGACTACTAGAGGAGAGGCTCGGTGGTAGACATTATCTCTAATTATTATATTCTTTATTATCTTCATTTCTCTTATCACTCATCTCTTTCTCCTTTATAAATCTCTTCAAGGGAGCTGTGTTAGAAGAATTCTTAGGGTAGATTTTCTTGTGAAGCATCATCTTCAAAATCTGTGGAGATCGGATGGATAAGATATATCATTAGCAAATCAATTTTATGAATTCTAATATAAGGTAAAATACATTTTAGTCTTTTTAGGATATGTTTCTATTGGGTGTCTAAATTTCGAAAATTGATGAAGGAGAGGAGGGAATTAAGAAGGAAAAGAAATTATAAATGATATAAAATTAATAAATATTCTTATAACATCTAAAACTTGTCACCCATCAATGCTACGTCAATATTATGTTAATGCTGAATTCAAGGAATTTTTTAAAACTATTTTCTAAAGATTGGGATCGTACTGTTACCTTTTGAAACTTAGGATTAAATAGAAAGCTGTACTCCGATTGAATAAAGAAGGTTCAGTCTCATGAAGCAAGACCTCTTTCACATAAGAAAGTGGATGCGGACTTGGGTAGTATCTAACTAAAACGATTCCACATGAAAGAGGACCGGACAATAGCCTTTGTCGAGTAATGGGAAGCGGGCTAGTTCCTCTGACGTTAGGGATCGAGCGTATCAAACTCAGGGACTAAAACGTATTTTACCATATTATATATATATGTGTGTGTGTATTGCATGTACCTTGTTCATCCTGGCGTCTTGGGGCGTGGGCAGGAGCCGGGGCAGGGGCAGTGTAACTGCAAAACCACTGCTTCCACTCCCACACACAAACAACTTCTTGACGAGAAATGGAATAGATTTCTTCACAATAGAGTTGCGATGACTTTTGTTGTCACCCTCACCATTCTCTGCTTCAAATTCTAGTACTGTTTCATCATCAATTGGATCCTCATTATTACTGTTACTTTTGCCATTGTCGTTGCCAAAAGTTCCAATTGCCAGCAGCCCAATCGGCAAAGAGGGAATGCTTTCACCTTCTTCTTCATCAACAAAATCATCTGATTGAACTAAAATTTAAGAAAATTAAACGAAATTAGTAGCCAGCTACGGTTTTGAATTGAGAGATTAAAAAGAAAAAGGAAAAAAAAAAAGAGTGCATGCAATTACGCACTTGAAGGAAATGATGAGTAATGTGATTCTTTGTTGTGAAATTTTACTTTTCCTTGGAGTTTACTTTGCATCCAACTAAACAACTGAAATAATTAATCAAAATTAGCAAAAGGGTTACTCACTCAACAAAAGAAAAATTAAAAAAAACAAACAAACAAACATGAAAACTCACCTTCATTTTGGTTGGAGGGCTCTCCTTCAAAGCTATGGGGAGTGGGAGAAGTTGGGTGTTGGGGGTTATTATAAAGACTAAGAGTAATTAATTTAAAGATTAATGCAGGAATTAAGGGACAAATGAGAGATGATGAATGTGGAAATTAGGCTTTTTACAACTACGAGATGATGATACAATTTTGCATTTGCTTCCACTCAAAGCTTGTGTCGGCCCTTTATTATAAACTGTCTTTTCCATTTTTGGATCTAGAGATAATAGAGAAGTTCAATCCATGCCATTTTGCTTCTAATTTCTTTTTATTAACTAATGGTTACATTTGGGATACGTAGAGTGGAGGAAGTTTTGGAGTTGGAGCCATTTTGACCTCTTTTTTTTGGGGAAATACAAACAGATGTGGAGAAAATTAAGAAGACATTCACATGGGTTTAATTCATACTTGGAATAATTATATAATTGTATTTCTTAAGCGTAAAACCACTCATGGTGTTATAGACCAGATTGGATGAGCAGAGTTGGGCGGGAGGAGGAGTGGGCTCACTAGATAAGAAAGTTGAAACTCGGCGATTCGGGTCGACCATAGCCAACCAGGCTTCAATGCTGACCTTCTCGACGCCGAGGAGTTCTCGGCCCCCAATCGAGAACCCCGATGGTTTTCTCTCGACCTCCGCGCAAACCGATTCGAGGTTACCTGGTCTCGACCATGGATTCGACATTGGGTCAATTACGAGGTTCAGATGTCCGAATCTCCTGGACACATTAAGATTCTCAACTTTGATAATTTTTAAAGTGTTATTCTACATGTTTTGCGGGTGTTGTTGATCCTTTTATTTTACTGCATTAACACCAAAACTAGCTTCGCCATATCTCCCAACCCCACTTTGGAAATGGGTGACAACCCCTCAAATAGAAGGCTTTGCTTATCGATCAATGTGTAAGCGTAGCCAAAATAAAATAAAAAATAAATTCTATTTATGAACCAACCAAATCAAGTTGGTTTGGATCTTTTGGGCAAAATGCATTGGTTCACTATAAAATTGAAAATTATTGTTTTGACTAGTTTGATGGTGGAGGTTTTTATTTTATTTTATTTATTTTTTTATGAAAAAAAAAACTGTTAGGTTTAGTTGTTTAGCCAAAATTGAGATTTTTTTCATAGTCCTGTTTAAATTTATTTTAGAATAATATTAATTCGAAACTTATTAGAAAAAAAAGTTTTATAGAAGTTTTTCCGTCACTAGATCGTCTCTAAGAGACAACCTATATACGTGATATTGCATGTTGTCTTGACGTTATTTTTTTAAAATACAAAAAAGGGTAGGTCATCTCTTAAGAGACAATATATACCTATCATATCATAGATAATAATATTTATTTGGTGGAGTGACATTCTTTATCACTACGTTGACCAGGGAGTTTTTAGGTTCAAATTTCAATTATCTCATAATTTTTTTTTTGACATTTTGAATGTTATATTGTTATTTTTAAAAAATTTACTTATTCAAATTTATACTCTCTCCTAACATAAGATAATTACTCTTAAAAAACTATAATTTTTTCAATAAGAAATAGTTATTATAATATATATATATATATATATATATATATTAGTTATTAATATCTCTCTCCAATCTTCCCTCGTAAGATTAAAAAATTATATATTTTTAATAAATATAAAAAGTTATTACAATTTTGAATGGTAATTATTTTCTTTTTAGGGGAGAATAAAAATTTTAAGTTTAAAAAACACATTTGGTCTGTGAACTTTCGTTAAATAACGATTTAGTTATTGAACTTTCAAACGTAATGATTTAATCTATGTACTTGAACATTGATTACAATTTGGTCTCTATCGTTAAATAATAAGTTAGATTTAACAGAGAACTGTCGTGTCGTATAGATGTGTACAAATTAAATTGCCAGCTGTATGAATCCCTCTCTCAACCCATTCTCGACGCCATCTCATGGTTAAGCTGCAGTCTCCAGATTTAATCTTTCCTTCATCTTGTAGATATTGTGCAAGCTGCACCAAGTTCCGAGCTCCATCGACATAATCGAAGAGATTTAACAGTTGAATCTTCCCACAATTTCAAAATCAAGTTGGAAGAAAGAAGATTGGCACAAATTTATGTATGGTCCCAAGTCCAACCATCCCATTTTTAACGATAGGGACCAAATTGTAACTAATGTTAAAATACATGAACTAAATCGTTACTTTTTGAAAGTTTAATGACTAAATCATTACTTTAATGAAATTACAGACTAAATGTGTTTTTTTAACCAAATTTTAATAAGTGAAATTTATTTAAAAGGAAACTGCAATATAACATTTAATTTGCTAAAAAAAAACATGAGTGTTACTGTTAAGATTTATACCTAAGATCTCTAGGTTACAAAAGTGGTTAGAAAGAAACTTCACCGAATTAACATTATTGCTCACATTTGATATATGTCGTCTCTTGAATAGACGACATACTATTTTTTTTTTCTTTTTTGTAATAATGGAACTGCATGTCGTTTTTTCAAGAAGTTGTCTTTAGCAGACTTGGGCCTCTCTCTGAGAGGCAGATGACCTAGCAGTAGAAGAATTTTTAAAGTATTATTTTTTGAATAAATTTTGAATTAGTGTTATTTTTAAAACAAGTTTAAAAATTAGCAATATTAAAAATAAAGTCCCAAAATAAAAATCAGCCCAAATGTTGAAAAGGTACCTATTATAAATTTCCTTGGCCTAATTTTTTTTTAATTGAATATAAGTTCTCATTTTAATCTTAATGAGACCTGTTTAATTTACTGTTTATTTTTGGGAAAACATTGGTAATTACAGAAACTGTTATCGAAAAAGATTTTAAACTGTATAAAGCCCTTTCAAATTTTTATTTAAATGAAAGAAAAATTAAACTGCTGCTGCTGATAAGAGTATTCTTGGGGAGAAAGCTTTCTTTACATCGCTCCTCCTTCTTATCAGTCTTCTTCTCCTTCGCATAATTGATAATTCACTGAAAAACTGCGACCGAAGAAGCGGAAGAGGTTGAGCCCTAAGCCATGAGTCGTGGAAGTGGAGGTGGATACGATCGCCACATCACTATTTTCTCGCCAGAAGGCCGTCTATTTCAAGTTGGTATGTATATTTTGATTCTTTGTTGTGGTGTTCATGGTTATTTAGAGTGATTGTGGCCAGAGTCTTTGGATTGAATAGTAGCCCTTGATTCCAGTGAAAAATACGAATTCGAATCTCATTTTGTTTAAGAGGCTCAAACTCCAACTACAGAATAGTTTATCTGTTTCTTTGAGCTTTACGTGGAGCGTCTTAATCCTTCTTGCTCTTAAAATTGTTTATAAAACTCCAATTCCTATTTCTTTTTTGTTCTTTATGCACGGGTAATCTAGGTTTGGGTGATTTGGATGTTGCTAATTGCCACTACACAAAACGTTTAAGCTATTCACTTGGGATAGATTCAATTATTTATTATATTTTCAATACTCACTCATTTTAGGCTCGTAAATGGGTTTATTGCACGAACTTTAATCCATGGAAACTTGGAAATTTTACTATAATACCATGGTAAATCACCCTTTTTTCGTTAAAGCTTATACTATTAAGTTTACGTAAATTTCATCATTTAATATATTCTCAATATATGTTATCTAGTCTATCTCTAGTGGACTTTCAGTCAGTAAAATTAACCTATCAGTTTAGCTTGAGGATCATAGTATGTTCTTATAACTTTAGGTGATTTAGTTTTTTTTTTTTTTTTTTTTAAATGGAAAACAGAATATGCATTTAAGGCTGTCAAGGCTGCTGGAATTACTTCTATTGGTGTTCGGGGTAAAGATTCAGTTTGTGTTGTGACCCAAAAGAAGGTTCCGGTAAGTACAATTGGTTCGACTCCGAGAGGACTTTTCATCTTTATTAATAATATAATCTATGGATGATGTTGAATGTGTAAATTCTGAAATTCAATGCAGGATAAGCTTTTGGATCAAACAAGTGTCTCACATCTTTTCCCCATAACAAAGTACCTAGGGTTGTTAGCAACAGGCATGACAGGTATTTCTCGTGTCTTTTTCAGATTTACTTACAACTTTGTTATGGTAGGGGATGGTCGTCAGCCAGATGCTTTTTTGTTCATTATGCCAAATATGCAACATAAAGTAGTTATAGTTAATCATTAATTCTTGACATGCAACATATACTATGTAGGATTGCATCTAAATCTAGCTATTGACGAATTATAACGTGGCATGGTATTGTGATGTATTGACGTGATCTCTGGACATAATGTTGCACTACTCCTGCCTAGATATTGCTTAGTTATTGTTTGAAAAATTTACTGGAACCAGCTACTCTTCCATCCAAAATAATAAATGTATCAAAATGATATGGTATATTGGACCTATAAATATGGCTTTAAACTATATGATGCACATTGTACATTTACACTCGGCTTTTAATTTGATTTTCAGTCAATTTATTAGTTGAGCTTAGATTTTAGTGCTTATCTCATGGGCAACTTTTCCAATGGCTTCTTGGGATGAGTAGTCACTGATACAATTTTTATACTGTACTCTTTTCAGCTGATGCCAGAACCTTGGTTCAGCAAGCAAGGAACGAAGCAGCTGAGTTTCGTTTTAGATATGGATATGAGATGCCTGTGGATGTATTAGCTAAATGGTACCATATTTATTTCATACTATACTAAGCCATTGTCGTTTAGTTATATACGTCACAGACATACAATCTATTCAATCAATTTATTTGAATTCTGGATTGTAGAGCAGAGAATAGCTCCATATGTTGCTTACTGACCTTAGTTTATCTTTCCATAATCCATAATGTATTTAACCATCATGGGATGGCTCAAGTGGTCAATGAGGGCCAATGTAAATAGCAAAGGACTTAGAGGGAATGAGTTCAAACCACGGTGGCTACCTACCTAGGATTTAATATCCTACGAGTTTCCTTGTCAACCAAATGTAGTAGGGTCAGGCGGTTGGCCCGTGAATAGTTGAGGTGCGCGCAAGCTGGCCCGGCACACGGATATCAAAAAAGAAAAAAAAATCCATAATGTATTTCTGGATATTGTTAATTTATGATTTGCAAAATGGATAGCAACTTGTTGTATGTTTCGTAGGAAAGTTTTTGAGTTAGAATTTTCATCATGCTGTTGCTTTCAGATTTCATCCACCTGCATATTGATCTACATTATGTAGTAACTACAATTACTAGTAGTTCTGTTACCATGATACTTAGAACTTTGGTGTCAGTGTATAATTTTCAAAACCTTCTCATGCTGGGTTGTTGGTTGGCAGGATAGCTGACAAATCTCAAATCTATACTCAGCATGCTTATATGAGACCCCTTGGGGTAGGTATGTTTTCCTCGGGTCTTGGCATTGCTTTATATTTTATATTTCAACCTTTGAATTTATGGACAAGAAAAGTTTTCTCACCATGTTTTTAATCTTTTGCACTTTGTCGTCTGTCTCTATCCAGTTGCCATGGTTTTAGGCATTGATGATGAGTATGGACCCCGACTCTACAAATGTGATCCAGCTGGTCATTTTTTTGGTCACAAGGTTCGTATAGTTAGTCCATCTCATTTTTGATGGTCAATATTTTAGGAGGCCCAACATATGAAACATTTACAATTTTCTGTACCATTACCAGCTGCCACCTTGGAATAGTGTCTGCACATATCTCTTCAATATCTAATTTTCTTGCCGAGTTAATATTGTCGAGTTGTAAAATTTGTATGAATTATCTATCATTTTGAGATTTAGCTTATTCTACTCCAACTACCTTTAGGTTCGTTCGAGCTTCAAAACATAATATAAGCATCAAACTGATGTCAATATATTGGTGCACGCTCTTGCTCCATTTCAAGTGCGATAGATGCTGAAGCTTGTTATTCCTGTGGATTTCTTTAGCAGGTCGCTGCTGTGTGCATTTGGCATAAGACTTAGTTATAGTGGAACTTACTTTGCTATTTATATATATAATACTATAATAGCATAGAACATTATGGGTTTATCTTCGCTGGTATTTGCTCACAAAGATATTCATGTGTATGGTGCATTTTTTCTAAGTAATTTTTTTATTCCTTATTGACAATTTTCCACTGGTTTTCTTAAATTTGGTATTTCATCACTTAATGCTTGAAACCTTTTTTTTTTTTTTTTTTAAATGATGTGTTTAGGCTACGAGTGTGGGATTAAAGGAGCAGGAATCAATCAATTTCTTAGAAAAGAAAATGAAGAACGATCCAGAGTTCACCTATGAAGAGACTGTACAGGTCAATGTGCTTTCTTTAAAGCTTTACATGATGCACAGCAAAGCCTAAAAATTATAACGAGTTAGGCTCCTTGCAAACGTATGGATGCTTATTTCTTTACTTTTATGTATATGCCTCCTCTAAATACTGTGATATTTCCATTTGCAGACTGCAATTTCAGCCCTCCAATCGGTTCTGCAGGAGGACTTCAAGGCAAATGAGATTGAGGTTCTGATAGTCTCACTTATCTATTTTAATCATACTAGAGTTCTAATGTGACGGGAGATCTAAACCATAGAGTAAAATTGCTATCGTTGTGTCGATGAAGCGTTTGGTATTGTATTGGGGAGAAGTATTCCTTTTCCTTTAATGTTGTGGAAATGCCAAAAAGATGTTTGGAAATGTGAAGAAGAAAAAAAGAAGGTTAGAAATGTTGACCATATGAACACAGATACAAATAATAATGATTTATAACTCAGTTAAGGAGCTTTTAGCGTTTTAAATCTAATTCAAGCAATTTTAACAAGCTTGTTGTATGATCTTTGTTATTTATTTGTTGATATCTACATTTAAGTCTTAGGATCATTTGAAGGGTTGCACTCATTACTACTCCTAATAGCTCCAAATTCCAATTATTACTCTACTTTGTAAGATCATGTAAAGGACATGAGATTGAGTACTTGGCATTCCAAATACTTCTCAATAATCGTTAACTCAATTATTGTACAAACGTTACAGTAATATTATTGTTGAATAATTTTACATGAACAGGTTGGAGTGATGAGGCAAGACAATCCTGTGTTCAGAGTGTTGACAACCGAGGAGATCGACGAGCATTTGACTGCGATAAGTGAACGTGACTGAATTGAATGGAGCCGAAATGCTCTTTAACGGGCTCTTTGTATCAGATTAGTGTGTTTGAGTCTTGAGATTAGTGTGTTTGTTTTGAGCATAAAAGCCACTGCCACAAAATCTGGAAGAAATGCTGCCTTGTTTGTTCCTCCCCGTTTCTCCATTTTTTTTTAAACACGTGGGGTATGGATTTGAACCCACGACTAAAGTAAATGTCTTAACCAGTTGAGTTATGTTCAGGTTCACTCGTTTCCATCATCCTTAAATTGGTTCCATTGTGTAGCTGTAGACGTTTCTAAGGTCATTATGCTGTTTAGTTTTGAGTTTGGACCCTTTTTTTTCTTTATTTCTATGCTGTGTTGCTAATCCAACATTTTATAATATCCAGACTTTTGTTTATTTCAATATTCGTGTTACCAATATTGAAAATACGTATTTCTTCTGCTACCAATACGTTTTTGAATTTTGTAGATAAAATTGTTGAAATATTACTGATATTGTTTATTCTATAGTCCATACCATACCACGAGACTCTTGGGAAACTTGGTAATTACATTTTTGTAATTTTCTTTTTTGTGTGCAGCTTTTCAGAAGTATCGGCAAAACTAGAGTATTTATTTCCTTTAATCATCCATTAGAAAAATGAATTTTTGACGATCTGGACAAATCATTTTTTTAAAAGGATAAAAAATAAAAACATATAGATGAAGATAATTTTGTAGTAATTACAATTATATTTAAAAAAAATCATATTTACGATAATAAAGTATTAATAATTGATTACATATTGAACTCAAAAAAAAAAAAAAATCTTATTATTGCATGTATCATTATTGGTTTTTTTTTTTGAGGCAGTTTTAATTTTTGTTCAATTTGTATTAATTCTTAACTAAAATAAAATTCCTGGTGTATTGTATTTACTAGAAACGTTGTCCTCCAACGTCGGTTTGGTTCATTACAAATTGCCGCGTGTTATTTTGGAAAAAGAGGAAAATATTGCCGCGTGTAATTGAGAAATATAGTAACGAAACTAAGAAACTTCCTATTTTGCTTCGTCGCGAATCAATTAAACTGCTCCGGAGAAAGCAGCGATCGAAACCCCAAAAACCTCAATTCTATTGCATAAACTTGGAAATCGTTCGTAAGTTTTTGCCCCCTCCTCTGAAGCCATTGAGAAGCAAGCTGTTACGCTTGGGGTCAAGAATTTTCTTAGCCTCGTGGCACAATCCAAGATATCAAACTCCGGTGCTGAATCGTAGTTTTTCCGGTACGCATTTGAATGATCTTGCTTTTTCGGTATATGATTAAAAAATTCGCGATTTCCCTCTTTTTTTTTTTTGTGGGGTTTTTCTGTTTTGCACTGAGACAGGTGTGTAATTGAACTTCGCTGAAATATGCCTTTTTATGCTAGACTTTCAGATGTCTTCTGGGTTTCTATTTTATTTTGGAAGTTCAGCTCCAATTTAGTTTCGGTATTGGCACTATGTTGGTCGTTTAAACCGTAAACTCTTGGGTTGCGTCGAAAATATGTGAAAGAGAAGAAAGCACGTTCTTGGCTATCTATTTCTTTCGGACCCTATGAATTTTACTCCTGCTGAATGCGAATGTGGGCTACCGGCTTATAATAGACACGTTTTAGGGAAATTTTGTGGTTTTGTTGTTCATCAGCAGAGTTGAAGTTGAAAGCTCTAGTTTTGTCTTTTGTTTGTCCGTGCAGTTGAACTTCTGTATCATTAACTGATCCTATTGCATGGGTCTGGGGATTGGGAAATTTGTGAAATTCAGGGGCTTTTACTTCTGTAAACGTATTGTTTTACCTTGTTTTCTACTACTCATGCTTTAGGGATTATAAGTTCATGGCAACTGCAACTATGGCCACGGCTGCTGGTGCTGCTGCACTTCTATATTATACATTGAACCGTAAATTGCAGTCAAGCAGAGATCAAGGGGATGGAGATGTCAATAGTAATGACACTTCCAGTCATGCTCTTCTGGGAGGTGATCGAGTTTCCCATAGACTGATTCAAGCGCCTGCTACATGGCTTGAGACAATTTCAACATTATCAGAGACCCTTAGGTTTACGTACTCGGAGACTCTTGGAAAGTGGCCCATTGGGGATTTGGCATTTGGAATTAACTTTCTCTTAAAGAGACAGGTATGGAGCTTTTGGATGGTTGTAGTTTTTTAAGGTATTAAATGTAGCCTATTATATGTAAATTGTAATGTAACAGGCTGGTTGGTTTTTTTCCTTCACTATGTCTTCCTTCAAAAATGATGGTACTGATATTTAATCTGGTTCCTTAAAGGTGTATCTGCTTTGAAGTGTGAGTTTTGTTTTCTATCACTTTTGGTGTACACGATAATAGTGGTCTACTGGTCTTCACTTAATTTGGTTTCATTCCTCTAAATACGCAAAATCTTATATGATGAGCAATTATCCTCTAGTTGAATTTTATTGTTATCTTTAATATATCTACTTAGAGGTAAAGGAAGGCCTAAATTCTTCTATTTTGTGGTCTATAAACATGTATATTTTTATTATATTATCTATTTGTGGTCTATTTGTATGACTTTCTGGAAGAAGAAAAAAGGTGAGTTGATTATATTATCTTGGTATACCAAGGGTCTTGGAGTTTTTGGTTTTAAGGGAAAAGGTAGGATGCTTTATCAAATTTTCCTCGGAAATGCTTATGTTATGGTGGTTGGGATGCTTTCTTGTTGAGTTTGGAGAAAAATGACATTGGAAATATTGGAGTTTCACCTTCTCAAAACAAACCAGGAGTTATTCTTCAAAATTTTCTCGTTTCTTATGGTGGGTATGGTGGATTACTGGAGAAAATTCAGTTTTTTTTTAATCTTGTATTTATCAAAAGGATCAATCAGTTTAGAGTCTTGCTTTAGTGGTGATTAGAGAAATTTGAATTAAGGAGGAAGATAATAGCTATTAGCTTGATCAATTCCATATGAAGTTGTTGATCGGATGTGGTTTGTAGAATTGGGAGGGTGGGGATGTTATTTTTAGGGTACAATGTGCATATTTTAGAGTGGAAGTAGTTTTAAAGGGGATGCTGTTGTAATTTCCTTGAAGAAGATTTCTTTTTGTTGGGGTACTCTGTTGTAATACTTCTAAAGGAAGATATATCCTTTTTCTTTATTGCCACTTTTCAGACATCAATGAGTTCTTGTTTACTTTATATAAAAAATCCTCAATATAAGAAGATAATGCTTCATCTGAACTATTCAAATCAATGGCAAATGTTGCTGGTTTGGTCTTTGATGGTATTTCATCAATGTGCAGGGAAACTTACATGTAGGCAGTGTATTTGGCAATGAAGGCAGTATTCAGCTTGAGGGAACTGAAATAATTTCTGAGCTGAAGTACCTCTTGCATTTGTTGACTTTGTGCTGGCACTTCTCAAAAAAGCCATTTCCGCTGTTTCTAGAAGAGACTGGTTTTTCTAAGGAAAATGTTCTCCTTCAGGAACCAAAAGCAGGAGTAAGTCATGATGAACTTTGGATAAATCACTCTCTATTGAAATAGATATTCTAATACTCGCCCTCACTTTTGTGTTTAATTTATCTTTAACATTATCACATCTATCCATGATTGCAGATTTTGAAGCCTGCTTTTACCATTATAGTAGACCATACAACAAAATGTATTCTTCTGTTGATTCGTGGAACACACAGTATCAAAGACACTCTTACAGCTGCCACTGGAGCTGTGGTGCCATTCCATCATAGTGTTGTGCATGAGGGAGGGGTTAGCAATTTAGTTCTAGGATATGCACATTGTGGAATGGTTGCAGCTGCTCGTTGGATTGCAAAGCTATCTACTCCTTGTCTTTTGAAAGCACTTGGTCAATATTCTGGTTATAATATTAAGGTTTTACATTTCTTGTTAGTTTACCGTGATGCTTTGCAACCAATAAAAATATAAGGGAAGCTTGATGGAATAATCTTGTGTTGGATTCTAATAGGTTGTGGGGCACTCTTTGGGTGGAGGAACAGCTGCACTTCTAACTTATATTTTAAGAGAGCAGAAGGAATTATCTATCACTTCTTGTGTTACATTTGCCCCAGGTTTGTATTATTTTTGCTGGTATCTCTGGGTTGTTTTTGACTATGGGCATTGTGCTTGGACATGATGTTCTTATTTCTTTCTATGAAGCTATCAAGTATCACGTTACTGAATATTTGTAACCTCTGCAGCTGCTTGTATGACATGGGAACTAGCAGAATCAGGCAATGAATTTATCACTTCTGTTATTAATGGAGCTGATTTGGTGCCGACCTTCTCAGCTGCTTCAGTAGATGACTTGCGCGCTGAGGTATGTTACAAATCCATTTAATTATTAAACAAATTTATTTGCTTTAAGTTTATCTAAGAGGTGACTACTCCATGAATTAAGTGTCTTTTTCTCTGAAGATTTTCAAATTATATTTTATCTTTTGGGGAAAGAAAATTTGAGTTAGAATTTAGTAGTGAATATTTATGGTTCATTTTATCATTTCTTGTTCTCCCCCAAAAATTGCACGTATTCCTTTTGAACATTTTTGCCTAGTAGAGTTGGTTTGCTGAGAATTCTTATGGATATATGAAAAAGGTTGGCTATTAAGATTTATAAAGTTGGAAAATGTCTGTGTACAACCAGCACGTTATTTCTTCTGCACTTAAAGGGGTCATCCATAGGTTATATTACTAAAACAATAGGTTGCCTGTAGGTAATACACATGCGTGTGTGTGTATATACACACAAACACATTATGTATGTAGGGAAGAGGCATGAAATTTAGTTAACTTAAGCACTTCCCTCCAATCGTTTGCTGAAGCCGCTGAAATTTCTGTTATAGGTGACTGCTTCTGCCTGGGTAAATGATCTGAGAAATCAAATTGAGCGCACTCGAATTCTTAGCACTGTTTACCGTTCTGCTTCTGCATTGGGATCCCGTCTCCCATCCATGGCCAGTGCTAGAGAAAAAGTTGCTGGTGCAGGGGCAATTCTGAGACCAGTCTCTAGTGGCACACAGGTAATGGCAATACGCATTGTACCCTTGTGATTGCTACGTATTAATAATTTTAGTAAATCTGGACTTTGACAGAAACTTTGAGTGGATGTGATTTGGTTCTTCTCGCCTTCTCCTTCATAGCTGACTGAAACCTAATGCGGCTTGAAACCGTTTGGATAATGATTAGGCTTTAGGACCTCATGATTTTAGTTTAGCCTTCAAATAAACAAGGTATGCGATTGCCAATAAGCGGCCATTTGTTTTGCAGTAATCTTGGATTCCAGTGAGATGGATACCGAAACACTCGCAGATGCTCAGGCATCTTAGGATGTTCTTAGGCATCCTCATGCAATGTTTTTAGAAACAAACGGATGAACTCATCTTTCATAGTCATATAAAGATGTCAGATGTCCAGAAATAAATCCACGTTTTACGTCAAGCAATACATGGAGGAAGGGGTGGACATGTATTTCAATTTCTCGAAAATAAACGGCCCTAAATATTCTTGGAAGGTGTTATGTCGGGTTAATTCCCGTGTCTTGTGTATAATAATTAAATTTATATGTTATTGTGTTCTGTACTTCCGCAGGTTGTGATGAGGAGATGCCAGACCATGGCTCAGGCAGCATGGACACGACCTTCACTCCATTTATCATCTTGGTCATGCATAGGCCCACGCCGTAGAGCCATGACTTCTCACTCAGTGGCGGAAGAAGGTGGAAATTCTCCAAAGTCATCTCCAAGAAAAACGGAATCCTGTGGGCCACTTAGATCACCCCCTCACGAAACTGTTGAAGCCATTGAACTTCCTGAATCTTCAGCTACAGGGATTCAGTGGACTAATGAAATTGAATGTTCCTATTCGGAGGAGATAAATCCTCATGGTATAGCAGAGGAGCCTGATGATGGTCAAGCCCTCATGGGCCATATTCAACATGAACAAATGACGGAAGTTGAGTTATGGCAGCAACTTGAGCATGAACTTTATGATGAGAGTGAGACTGATGTGGCCAAGGAAATAAGGGAAGAAGAAGCTGCTGCTATGGCAGAAGTAGGAGAGTCGGACGGGTCTGTGTCTGAAATGAAGGAAGCACACAGATTCTTTCCTGCAGGGAAGATCATGCACATTGTCGATATTCAATCAGATGCCGTTGATTGCGAAAGCGACAGCAGCTCCACGTCCAGCAATAGCCCATCAGCAGAGTCCAATATTGGTATTTTCCTTACACCAAGATCACTCTACAGCAAACTCAGATTGTCACAGACAATGATAAGTGACCACTACATGCCAGCTTACAGAAGACAGATTGAAAAGTTAATTAAAGAATTTGAAAAAGGAGACTTGTTATAGTCAAACTCATGGGGTGGAGAGGTAGTTTTATAGAGAAATCTGACACATTTTCTTCAGCACTGCTGTACAGAATAGGATTTGTTGCCCTACCCCAATTGATTTTGAAAACAAATTTGCTTAAAAACAAGAATTTTCCATTGAACGAGGTAATTACTTGTTGGCAGAGCTCAATGTCCTTTCGAGTATAATGACACAACACAAGGCAAGCTGCTTTCAGAATGTTGTTATTGTTGATGCAAAGATCTTTCAGTTTCTCAAAGCTGCTGATTCTTTGATCTGCTTCTCTTCCAAGGTTTATTTGCTGGTTGTTAGACAACTTGTAGCCTGTCTTATTCCAGAAGAAGCAACCGAAAAATAACACTGAACCTGCAAACTGGACTTTTGTAATTAGTGTTTGACATGAATAGCTGCCCAAGTGATTCAAAATTGCTATTTTAAGGTCTGTCTTGAGAAATATTTCTTTTACTTTGGATATAGATTATAGAAACACATACATATGATATAAATATTGTTCGAATGAGATTCTTTTTTTCTTTTAAACTTTATGGTGAATTATAGAGTGTTATGATTTTATTTGATAATCAACTTGTTATTTCGACATGAAAAAATGTAAATTAATATGTAATGTTAATAAGTGAAAGTATTTAGGTTTTAAACTAGACTGTTAAAGGATGATTGGAGAGATAAAATATACGGGAAAATGCAATTTTGGTTCCTTGAATTTTGAGTTTAGTGTCTATTTAGTCCTTAAAATTTCGAAAGGAATACTTTAGTTTTCTTTTCTTAGTACATGAATACTTTAGTTTAGTCTTTGAAAATAGTTTTAAATGGTCTAAAATGCCGTGGCATGTTGAGGAATGCCGTGACATGTTGAGGTGACATTTTTTAATTGAATTCTGACTGTCCTGGCATTAAATTTTTTAACAAATTTTCTACAAAACAGTAAAAGAAACAAGTCTGCCACAAAATTCTTCCCTCTAAAAAAAGAGTGAATAAATTAAGCACCTATTCCAACATAGGTAGCCTTAATTAGTTAGTAAAGAAATTGCAATGATAAAATTTTCAATACTACTGAAATGTAGATATTACTTCTATTTCATGTGTGCTACATCATTTAAGAATGATCTTTCTGCTTGAGCAATATCAATTTAAGAATAATTTGGGTGTTAATAGCATTAAAGAATTATCTATAAAAAAAATTATAACGTTAATAGAGAGAGTGATACTTCCACAACACTGTTTGTGATTAGTTTAAATTCTATTGCTTTACTTAAAACTTTAAAACTTTAAAACTTATCTGCTATTTTAATCTTGGTAAAAAATGTATAATTATATGATGACTTTGAAGATGTATTATGTGCTAACATGAGTATGAATAATTCTGCAGACACCAAATGACTTTTTTGACGATAGGAGATTCAAAATTTCACTTTATCATTGTTTTTACTAAAAAAAAAGTTTGATAATTAAGCAAGTTATTAAGTGAGCATATATATACTCTTCAACAAATGTGTGGGTGGGCGGTGGACATTACGCGTTAGAATAATAGTGAGAACGAAAGTAATTACTCTTTAAAAGTTGAGAGACCAAAATGGATATATAAACCAATCTAGTAGCATTTTTTAGTACAACATGTTGGAGGTGTGGATTCGAACTCACGACCTTTTGATCAGAGATTAGTGTCTTACTAGTCGGGTTAGGCTCAGGTCGGCAGCCAATTCATACTATAATTGAGTAGAAAAGTCTTGTTTTTTGTTTTTTTTTAAAGCTGCAATCATGTTGACTATCTTTCTTGAGGTTTAAAATCCAATTCCCCACCACATATTGGTTGAACTATAAAATGATAATTATGTTTTTATGTTTAATAATTAAAATAACTTCTAGATCCTATGCTATTTCTTGAATTTTGGAAAAAGGTAGACTTCAATCCCAAACATTCAATAAAATAATCATTTTGATTCCTACATTTAATAGATTATTAGAATAATGAAGTAACTGTCGACGTATCTTTATATGTTGTTTGCGGGTCGCCAAATTGGCGAGTCAAGTTCTTTGTTGAATATCATTTGATTAATTTAGAGTTGAAATTGGTAAGTTTAATGAAGTAGCATATAATGGGCAGATCAATTGTTCCTTGCTGGCAAATGCAGCAATCAACGGCTAGGATTCACTGACAGCAATGCCAACAAGGATTACACTGCAGTTCACCCCCTTTAAAACCATCAATCATTGCCCTGGCTTTTCTCTCTCAAATTTTGTCAAATTATTTCCTCTGCAGAGAGAGAGAGAGAGAAACTAAAAATTTGTCAAAGTTCTTAATTATTTTGTTCTTTCGTCTCTATTTTGAAATGTTTTTGACGTCTCGTATTAGAGTTGCAGACAAAGATTCTGGTGAAGAAGGAGAATGTAAAAAGGAAAGATAAAACACACAGAATTACTTCAAAAAAACCTAAATCCAAGGTAATCTTTCTATTCTGATTTCATTCTGAAGTTTCTGAAATTTTATGGATCGCCTTATGAATTCCCAATCTCAATAATTGTTTTCGTTTTCGCAGAACAGAACAAAACAGAGCAATTTCAATTTTCTCTGAAACTTATGGTCTAGTTCTTGGAAATTAAGGTGTTACGATCACGGTAATCGGGAAAATGGAAGTTGAATTGGCGAAATGCGAGTGCTGTGGGCTGACGGAGGAGTGCACGGCGGGCTACATCGAGCGGATCCGCCGCCGATTCGCCGGAAAATGGATCTGCGGTCTCTGCTCGGAGGCGGTTCAAGACGAGATTCTCAAGTCCGGCCAACTTATCACCACCGCCCAAGCCATGGCCAACCACATGAGCTTCCGCAGCAAATTCGCCGCCGCCGGACCGCCGCCGGACCCGACGCCCCATCTCATAGCGGCGATGACGCAGATCCTCCGCCGCAGTCTGGACTCTCCGACAATCCGCCGCCGCTCTCTCGCTCCATCCCGCACCTCTTTCACTTCTCTCTCTGGTTGAGATTTACAAAATCATATACGAAAATACTTCAAAAATTTTCCCGAGAAACCGATGATTAGGAATAATTGATGATGCTCAATGTCAAATATAAGGCTTAATTAAATTTGCTACATCTTGATCTCTGCCATTTTGTTCTCGATTTGGGTTTATTTTCCGAGAGATTTTGAGAAGGGAAAATTGAATCCGATGAAAAAGGGGGATTTGTTGAAATTGGTGACCTAACAGAATCGATCATTGAGAGTTTGGAAACTAGGTTAGATGGATTTAATAAAATTAAAGGTGTGCAGGATTATTAGTTGGTGAGTGTTCAATCATCAATGTGCCTTCATGAACAGACCAAACTTGATCCTTCATTTTTCACCCCTTTTGAGTGGTAATGTAATTAAAACAGATTTAGGGAGGGTTTGGGAGTCACCGGAAAAATAATTGATTTTGAAAATATAGATTTAAGCATAATTGATACTTTAAAAATTAATTTAGAGTAATTTCAAACTTTCAGAATTAATTTTTTAATTTGTCAAATATATCGATTAAAAGCGGATTTGTGGTAGTTAGTTGGGAAGGGTTATTCTACCCATTGAAATTACTGATCATTTATAATCTTTTGACTGCAACTAGTCCGGTCCAAAAAAATGGGATTCAGTAAAGATCGATAAGCCACAAACCATGATGGATATGTTAAGGACCTCATATTGAAAATATAAGATATCTAACAAAGATTTATAATAGACATGACTACTCCTATTTTTTTCCCAATTGATTTTGAGATGTAATCTATCAATCTTGATATGCTTTGCCCAAACTGCTTTTGTTGTTATTAAAATCACTTTCTTTCACGAAAAGCTTAAAATTACTTTAAATTGATTTTAAGGTATCTCCAACCAAGAGGTGGTGAGTTCGATCTTCCACTCCTAAATGTTGTACTAAAAAAAAAGTTTCACTTGGTGGGTGATTTTGGAAAATCAATTTATACTTAAATCTATTTTTTCAAAACCACCATCACTCCCAAACACGCCTAAATATAATTGATTTTTTAAAATCACTATTTAGTGATACCTTAAAAATTAATCTAAAGTAATTTTAAACTTTCATAAAATCAATTTTTTTTTTAATTTTTCAAACATAATGAAAAGAGAAGTGATTTTTACCGTAATAAAAGTGATTTTAGCCACTCCCAAATACACCCTTAGTACATCTTTTTAGATTTTATTTTTTCCCATAATTTAATCTTGATTTTTTTTTAAAAAAGATCTCAAATCTTGTATTACTCTATAGACTTGATAGACATTGCTTAACGCAAAAGTATATTGTATATTGGTGGTATGTAATAATTCTATTAAATGCAATAGAAAAGTTTAGCAATAAATTGAAGGAAACTTTTTTATGCAAATAATTAAGAATAAATATAGAATATTTGAAGCTATAAATTTCAAATTTGAGTACATAATAAGTTATAAAAATATAAAATTTATCATTATCATTTCTCAATTATTACATACAAGTACTAAAAAAAAATTATTGCATAGAAAAATTAAAAGAGTGATTCACAACTTGATGTGTGGCACCCCATCAAGGTCATTCTCCAATCAAGTAAGCAATTAATGACAAAATAATTAAAGAACTAGTGACTCACAAAAATTATATTGCACAAATCAATCACCATTATTGTCATTTGTCAAAGCAATTCAAGTTCATTCACTAGAAAGAAAACAAACGAGTGATTCAACTTGATCTGTGATACCCCATCAGGTCCATCCATAACAAGTCATGGTTTAATGACAAGGTAATTTAAAAGCGACAAGCTTTTTTCGTCTTTCTTTTTTTTTTTCTCCCCTCCTAATAAAAAAAATAGAAAAATACTTGCTCCTTACTTTTGAGGAGCAATTTTGTCCTTATCCCTATGAAATGTTTAACAACTAAAAGAGAGAAATACAAAAACTGAGATTTTTTTATAAAAATTGATGAATGGTCAAATTTTCAATGGTAGCGAAAACAAGATTTGGCCAGTCAAGTATTTTCCTAAAAAGTATGGGTCTGCATAGACAATCAATGTTATTAATCGATAAAATATGTTAGTAGAGTAGCTATGAATTAAAATGATAGATGTAGTCATATATTTGTTTGGATCCAAAAATTTTTTAAATATACAATAAAGTATAAGGATTTGTTTTAAAATAAGAAACCAACAATCAAATCAAATCAGGTAAGCTTATCTCTAAAGTAAATAATCTCATACTATCATTTAATAATCATAATAATAATAATCCATACTTACTAAATAAAATTTTTCTTTTGACAAGTGGCATCCATCTAGAATCTCAAACTTACATTTTTGCTTGTTTCTCATTGTGGAAAGATGAGGAAAATCTAATCCTGTCAAATTATATCTCACAAAATTCTTTACTTTTTCGCAAAAACTTCACTAGTTTAGTGTATCGGTTAAAGTCTACATAAAAAGAAATAGTAGAGATATCTACGTCTTGAGGACATATATGATCAACGTTATTACTATTGCAATTGATCATAAATGAGATTTTTGTTAAAGACAACAGTATCTCTACAATTGTATGATGTTATTCGCTTTAGACATAACATTCACTTCTTTGCTCTTCGTTTCACCAAAACGTCCCATACCTAGAGATAATTATCATCATCTATATACCATAAATAATTAGGCTCTATTCCCTAACCAATGTGAGACTTTATTTGCATTCCCTTTGCAAATACAAAAATTTTGTATCCAAAGTAATGGTTAATATGCAAAGCTAGAAGAATATGTAACTTGGATCTGGTAACAAAGTTGTATTAAGAAATCTATCTTCCACCAAAAGATCGCGAGTTTGAATCTCCTACCTCCACATAAAAAAAAGTTGGGCCGAGGTATTCCATTTTTAAGCTCCAAATTGATCACTTTTTTTTCCATGGAATTAAATGTGGTTGGGTTTTAATATCTTTTATAATATGCAAATGGCCAAATTATTGAGGTGAGATTCTTCTATATCATATATTATATAAATTGATTAGAGTGCATTACAAAAAAACTTCTTTATGGGCTTGTGCTTTTGATTTCTAAAATTTGTCTGGTCACTTGTGACTGTTTGGCCCTCTCTCTTTGATATATAAGTTTTGTTTAAAAAATTATAACAAATATTATAAATTTAAAATTAAAAAAATTAGTTTCAAGTCTATGAAATCCAGTGATGTAGAGGAGTGACAGATCTAGGAATTTCATTCAGGGAGCACAATATAATATAAAAATAAGGTAAATATAATTTCAAGTTTGACATTGACTTTTTTTTTAATTGTTCTAACTCAAACTCGTCTCAAGTTTAAACTAAAAAAATTATCTAAAAAAAATCAACAACCTAAATATAAATGAGGGACACAGAATTAATATACTCTATATGGTGTTGTCCGAATCGTAAAATTTATTAGGTCAATTTTGAGAATACCCTAAAGTGATATGTGGATGCTTTTATTCTCCTTTTTTCGATCCCCATCAAATAATTCAAAGGGAGAATAAATTTAGGTCAGCTTTGGAAGGAATTTGGACAGAAATTGACTCTTTCCCTCGTTCATTATCTGAGTTAATAAAAAAGATAATTATGAGAATGAAATCCAACCTCTGATTGATCACAACAGAAATCAATGCTGTGTTGAAAACCTCGAGCTCGAGGCCGAAGTTATCCCATAAAACGAACGACTTGTTCTATAACTATTGTATTGAAAGAAATTTGAAGGGCTAACTGTTACCTCTCGAATATGCAACGGAGTGGCAAATTCTCTGGCGCTCAACATGTAAAAACAATAGATAAACCAACTTAAAACTTGCCAGCAACCAGAAAAATAATGAATCGTAATAATTCTCAACTACTATTACAAGTTTCACTAAAATGTCAAAGAGAAATAGTACTCGAGTTTGCAATTACTCAAGAATGATTTCTCTCACCATTCTCTAAAATAAAAGACTCATGAATCACTATACGCAAAGCTCTCCCAAAATCTCAAACAATATATATACGACCCTTGCATGGAAGGAAAGATCTGCTGACTTTTTCCTCTAATTATAATATCCAACTACCAACTTACCTAAGTTTAAAAGAAACAAAAAATCAAAAACTTTTTTTCTCCACCTTTTTAACTTGTGCGAGTGTCATGGTCCTCCAAACCAGCCACATGACGCTCCAAATGTGAAGTTATGCCTCAAACCAGCGTCATGGTCTTCCATAGCAACATCAAGACGCTTTTCGCTACTTAGTATTATTTTTTGTTCTGCAAGATCTTTCGATTCTATATTTCCAATAGGAATAATCAAACACATTTTACTCATTTTCAACATGTATAAAAGAAAAGGTTGAGTTAGAAAATAGATCATGTGATCTTTAATTCAAAGAGTTGGATGCCTTAAATTGAACATTTATTTGACCTAAATGGATGGTTGCTATAAAAATTACAAAATTGTTTACGACAAAAAGAATATAAAACAAAATATGTTGTGCATTACAATCTTTCCCAATCTTCCAATTATGCTAAACAAACCATTGTCATCTCTCCAAGCCAAGCCCTTTGTTTTATGCTAAGAACATGAGATTTGAAATCAGATTTGTTCACAACTGAGCTAATTAAGAGAAGAGAGAGTATTCTCCAAGGAAGAAAAAAAAATATAAAAAATATATATATTATATATATATATATATGAGAAGAAAGAAAGAGACAACAAAGTTATTTCCAAGTATGCCCTTATGACATAATATATTCCCATAAATTTTTTATAAAGGAAATTGGGAATTATATTATATATGTTGCATCACATCACCATGTGGGTCACTCAAAAGTTCCATCCAACCTCAATAATTCAACCTTTTTTTTTTATATTGTATTAGTAATTACTTAACGATGTTCTAAGTCTCAAATTAATTCATTCTTTATCTTATCCCTTCATTATTGTTGATAATTAAGGTTTTTTCTTTTCTCTTTTTCTTATTTCTTTTAAATTATTTTTCTTTTTAAAACAGATGTTCGGTAACTGTTTTTTGTTTCTTATCTTTTTTTTTTATTCGAATAAAAATAGGTTTCAATTACCAAGTTCCAGTAGAATTTAAAACCAATCTGAATGGACTTCAAAATTCAAAGTTAAGTTGGAGTATAATATGTAGGTAATTCATGTGATCCAACTCTCGACTAACTCATGGACCTACAATTTAAATCAAAACTTTTTTCTTCCAATATTTTTTATAATGATCTACCATTTGATTCTTCCACTAAGGTCCACTTGACATGCATACCGATCAACATCAATTAGAAAATAAAAGTTGAAAAATAAAGAATAAGTTAAAATAAGGTTCCATGCATAAACAATAATATATATAAAAAACGACTTACATAGATTAAAGTTGGTCCTGTTTGCGAATATGAATATAGTTTAGTGGTAATTGACGTGTATTCTTTTCTTCGAAGGCAAAGCTTTAATCCCCCGTATCAACCTGTGAGACATCAAGAATTTTTTATTAAGCTTTCTCATAAGGTTCGAACCTGAGACCTCTCATCAAATATGACTAAAATACCCCTGATCCAATATGATTAGAAGACCAAAAGGGGCGACATCAAAACTTGGCTCTTACTAAAAACAAAAAGATACAGTAACCCAGATGAAAGGCCATATATATGAATATGTATATGATATTGTAAATTATGATGTTTATATTTATATAGCAAACAGCCTAGCAACTGCAGTGCACATGTTATATGCAAAATTTGAGTTCATCAGCCTCTCTATCTCATACATAAATCTCTTCCATCTCTTTCACTGTCAAAGCCAGATGGGTGAAGGTTATGAGACAGAAAATGGCCCCGGGCTGCGGTGCGCGGCACGTCGGGGGATCCAGTTTCGTCGGAGGCGACGAATGCCGGTGGCGAGGCTCGGGGGACCGGGGTCAGGGTCGGGGCCGGGGCGGCTTGGTAGGATGGTGAGGAAGATAAGAGTGAGATGGGTGAAACTTAGATGCTTAGCCATGGTGAAGAAGATGAAGAAATGGTACAGAAAGGTGCTGAAAGATGTAATAGAAGCACAAGCAGCTGTAGCATATCCCGAGTCATATCAACATAGGGTTCTGTTGGAGACTTCTTTTGCCATTCCAATCCTGCCTCGCTCTCTTTCTACATATCCAGTTCCACCAAATGCCTGATCTGTGTACCATCTTAATGTATCAAATTTCTACTCCATTTTATTTTTATTTTTCATTTACGGTGCTTCGAATCTCTTTGACCCACATGAACGGGAATATAACTTAGTAGTAATTGACATCTACTCGTTTGAATACTCATACCTCAATTTGTTGTACTAAAAAGACACCCTCCCAACCCACTTCTTAAGAAAAATAATAATCACTCTCAAATACTTTTAGTTTCGTCAATTACTTGATTTAGTTCTCTTTCATGAATCATGATCATGAATGTTGTTGGTGAAATAAAATTATGCAGGGCAGTTTCCTTTCCTTTGATGGCATTTTTGTTTTTGTTTTTCTATTTTTATAGTTAAGCTTATTTATTATCTCCTTATTTAAGTCCATTGTACTGTGTTTGCGTTGGGTTTTGAGTTTTTTAATACAACACTAGGAATGAAAATTTGAACTTATAATGTTAGAAATATGTATCTTTACCTGTTGAGCTATGTTCAAATGGTTAGGATTTAGGGGTACACACTTAAGGAATACATATTTGCCATTTTTGTGCTTGAAATAAAGTAAGAACATTTGTCGTTTCTCTATCTTTTCCCACTTCCTAATATGTGTAAAGAGAGAACCTTTTTTCTCTATTATGTATAAATTACTGTTGGAGAAAAAATTGACAAAAAGGAAACTAAGGCCGGTAACCTTTTCGTTTCTTGTTTCTAGTTTTTAATTTTCTTAAAAAAATCTAAGTATTTTATAACTAATTTTGTTTCTTGTTTCTCGTGTTTTGGGAAACATTCTACAATTGTATAGAAATTTTGGAAACAACCAAAATACGATTCTCTTTTCTTGTTCCCGTTTCCAATGTGTTTCAAAATATAAATAAAAATATTATTTTATCATATTTGAATTATTTGAGATTGAAACCATGCAATACAATTTTCTTCATTTAAAAATAAAGAAACAAAAACAAGAATGTTATCAAATGGATTCTAAATTGCGTTAAATAACTCAAAAGAAGATTGAGTTTAATCTCTCCGGCTAATTACTTTTATGGAAAGAGAATATTTTAGACGACGAGGCATGAGACATATATAAGTTTGCATGCATTTCTGCATAAAAATTCAATATTTTAACTAAAATTCAACTTAAAAAAAAATTAATATCGTGTTTTGAAAACTGCTTTTTCGTCTTTAAAATTTGATGAGGTTCTAGAAGATTTATATAAGGAAAAGAAAAAAAGTGTTATATGATCCTAAAGAACCTCCCCCACTTATAGATCAAAACTCTGACTTTTTGTTCTTATATAATATATATATATATATATATAGAGAGAGAGAGAGAGAGAGAGAGAGAGAGAGAGAGAGAGAGAGAGAGAGAGAGAGAGTAAAGTGCAGTACAATGTGATGTGACCTTGTTTTCAGGCTGGGAGATTATCTAGGTGAGCTGAACAGTAAGTTTTCTGCCTTTATTTTCTTATTTTTGACTTATACTGTTGATCAATATGAGCAGAATTAATTGTCTGGACTAAACAAATTGAATTCAAAGTAAAAATTAATATATATATTTTTATATAGTATGTGGGTAATTGCCACTTGTGATTTAAAGAAAAATGGCAACTTAAGTTCATAAAAGAGACGACAATTGTA
This sequence comes from Momordica charantia, assembly GCF_013281855.1. Lineage (NCBI taxonomy): Eukaryota > Viridiplantae > Streptophyta > Magnoliopsida > Cucurbitales > Cucurbitaceae > Momordica > Momordica charantia. The sequence continues at coordinate 9,491,945 of NW_028275166.1, forward strand.
GTAAAATCACAAAACATAGTCCTACAGTTGGATTACTTTTCCAAAAGAATTGTAGATATCTTAAAGCAGAGCATTCATTTTATTTCGTTATAAACTTTCTTCCTGATCCGTTATAGACTGATTGAAATATTAATGCGAAACTTTTTCAGGTACCCCAATTTGAAGAACTTGTTCACAAGAGGGGTTATATGAAGCTAAACAAACCACAAACACAAACACAAACCATTCTTCCAAAACTTTACTGGGCCATGCATGCCTGCTAGCTATATCACATGTTCAAACGCTACAAACAACTGTTCTGTCTTGGCCAATAACCTATACAGCATTGCATATAAGTTACTATCAAACACACCAATCTACAAGCATGTTAATAGTTGCTTGCCAATAAGGTAACCTCTAATACCTTTATCAAAGAACTAGATGCTCAACGTCCCCGTCGCCTCGAACTTGGCAGACTGGCTTACATAGTTAAAATTGATGTAAAATTAGTTCCACTTGGATCAACCTTTCTGCCGTACAACTTAACTTTAGGCATGTTTTTGTGATACTGTCTTTCGGAAGCTTCCTTGTCGAGTCGGGTCTTCATTCTTAGAGGGTGGGCCTCTGTATTGAATACCCACTGATCTAACGGTATAACGGAGGGTGGAGAGAACAACAGGTAAAGATATTTGAGGGTCTCTGCAAGAAAGAAGCTTTGCATCTTGTTGTCTTTCACACCGGTGTTAACCTATAAGAAAGTGATCACAAAATCAAACCGAGAGTGGCATTGTTAGCAGCAGATGGAGACAGAAGACCTGTTTAATTTGCAGTTTAAAACTGGAAAAATGTTCACAACCTTTCTATTAGGATCTACTCACTGACCTTGACATGAACTTGTGATCTAACACAACTAAATGAGATGGTTCTAGTCGGAGCATCTTACCAATATAGACTAATGCTTATGATGCAATTATTTATAATTCAGTTATGGTAGAAATGCTTACATCTTTCAGTCCGACATATCCCGACTCTATGCGACAGTTCTTTTCAAATGCTTGAAATATATTCCAACCCCACTCTTTGTACGTGTTGTTACCAGTGAGACGCCAGAGGTAAAAGAGCGATTCAACTGTCTCTGGTCTCAATATATTCCATGACGTGCCAACAGTCATGTCCTGAAAGTAGTGTTCGTTCATGAGTTGAAACCTCTTCCTTTCAAGCGACTTCAACACCAAATTATTCTCTCTATATAGTTCAGTAAATGTACCGTCGCAGGGCGAAAGACATAGTTCTCTCCAGCCAACTTTGTAGGCGTTGTCTGGTAGAAATTATAGCATGTCCTAGCAAGCTGCAAAGCGAATTAATTTCATAAAGTTTCAGAATAGTGCCCAAGAAACGGATGATACTTTTACATCAAAAAATTAGGCAATAAGAAGACTTCAATATATTTACTATATCTGTAAACCAGTCAACCCAATCTTTGTCGATTGAAGTATAAATGGCCTTGAGCTCAGAACAGGTTCGCAGTTATATACAAAAGCACAGGCAAGGGATGACATGATCTAACATGGATTACTCCTTAATTTGTTTTCCTTAATTTAGAGCATAACTGCACCAGTTGATGATTGAATGAATCTGTCAAGACTCAAGACAGTCTTTTAATGGGACGGTGTTATACTCTACATTGATCTTGGACAGTATATTCTGGTAGCTCAACTTTTAGACAATTGGAATTAGAGAGGCCGTGAACAATGAGAATAAAATTGACTAGTTTTAGACATTAAAATTTAAAAGTACCTCTTCTGCAAGGGATAAAAATTTTTGGGCATCTTCAGGACCATACCCAAATGATCCTAAAGCCACCATTCCTGGTGCAAAGCATGCCAATTCGTCCATCTACACAGGATTATTTCAGTATTGGAAAACATAAGACCACGAGAACATCTGGAAGAAAATTCAGATTAGTAAATAAAGAGTAACTAGCAAAAAGTTACCATAATTCACCTTGTCAATCAGGGAATTTCCATCCTACTCACAAATATATGTGAAAGAAGATGGTGTTGTTTTCCTGATCAAGCTCAGAAGGCCTTTCATTGAAGTCTCCCACATTTCCCTGCATTCAAATTCCAAGAAAAGAGCTTGATCTTGACAAGAAAATAGTTTTACATCAAAGGTAAATACAGAAGGAACAATTAAATACTGTTATTATTAATTTTGGTTCCTTTTCACAATCAAAAGACAGGCTCAGGCCCCCATCACAGATTTAAGTAGAAATTACAAAGAATACGCTGTTACAGCATAAGGAAAAGTGCTTTCTTACCTGTAGTGTTTTACAGCTGAAGTTCTGTTTCCTTGTAGCCAGACCTTGAGTAAGTATTCGTAAAAACTGGAACAAAATTTTTGACACAATCAAAACTACCTCATAGAAATCGAAAATATGATCAATCTATATGAATAGGTTAAATGCAAGTTCAATTCTTCAAACTCAAAAATTCTTAATCAAATACCTATCACCCATGGCACCAAAGGTGATTGTGCCAGATAATGCTTTTCCAACCTCGGGATCAATAAAAATGGGAAGTAAACCATCTGCTGGGAAATTTTTGTTTATCTGTGCTATGACGTTTTCCACCTAAAATGTTACAGAGGCTGTCATCATTATGCCACTGGCCAATATAATTCAAAATAACTTTATTCATTAATGGCTATAATCGACCTCAGCCCTTGTTGATCATGTATATTGTATATGCCATAGAACCACTGTTTTATAAGGGGTAAGACACAATTTTAGATTAAGTGAAAGATATCTGCATAAAAATTAATATAATATACCCGAAGGTACAAATAAAATACATGTAATATACCCCAAACATATCTCTTTTAAGCACATGAGTTATCAAACTCATATGTTTAGACCTGCCATAGAAAAAGGCAAAAGAACAGAAAAATTAAGTGATAGATTTGCTCTCCCTTGTTGAAAAACAAAATTAGGACATCAAAAAGAAATAGCTTGTTGCTCGCTTGCCATATAAGGCACTGAAAGTGCATTTAAGTGCGACCAGTGTTTAGGTGAGTGTCAAGGTGCACCTCTAGAAGAGCACATAATAATAATAACCACCCTGACCCTGAAAACAGAGAAAGGCAATGCCTGGTTTCTCTGCAAGTGAGTGTGCACAACTTCGATACTAAGGTAAATAAACGAATTCCAACAGGCTACAACCTTCTGCTGATACTTTAAGTCTCCTGTCCTTTGAGATAGAGCTATAAACTCCAGCTGCTCTGTACCAGAATCTGCAAGAACACTCTTGCCCTGGGTAAAAGATAATTACAAGGTCAATTCAAAATGGGCAGTTATCTAGAGGATCATAACTCTAAAAAAAGGAAGAAAATATTTTCCATGTTCTGAGTTTCCTAAAGTTGTATAACATCTAATACAACCACAATGTGTAGAAATGCGAAAACAACAAACTCAAAAACTCTCCCAACGCTGTTGTAGTAGAGCAGTAGCTCAAGAACAAAATAATAGTTAAAATAGCTATATGTTTGGGGTAGCCACCCTTGTTTGTATCTCATCAAAATTCTCCAGCAGTCTTTTTCTTGCTCTTTTAAGTTTTGCAAGCTGTCACTTAATTTCAACCTTTAGCAGTGATTATTAAAAAGTTTGTGCAGCAAGCTTACATGGAAATGTAGCAATTCTAGAGTTAATAAAAGGTGAAATTTTTTTATTCGGGAAAGAATTAATAGAGTTTATTATGTATTTGGGATTTGGATCTATGATAGGAATGTTAGCAGTTCTTTTTTTTGTTCCTTAATATGAACTCTTGTGCTATATGGTGTTATTTTATAGTACTTGTCTTTCCTCCACACTTCTCTGCTGTTCGGTAAAAAATATGGTTCTTCCTGAGAATGTAACTGTAAGTGTAACAAATTTCCATGTAATATATTTTGATAGTCCTTGGCTTTTTTCCTCTTTTTGAAGTTTACTGCATAATCCACGTGTTTATGGTGATCTTATTTTTCCTACCCATCTCTCTCCATTATTCTTCAATCGAAAATTACAACTTTTATAAAGAGGACATGCCGAAGATTATAATAACGCAGGTCAAAAATCAAAGTCGTCATTACATTTATCACAGATATCAGTAAAGAAGCAAATAGCTTGATGTGTCTCAGCAGGCAAGGAGAAAGCCTAAGAACGTAAGATTGGGCTCAAAAGAATTCTAAGGATGCTGAATGCTGCAGTGGAAATAAACAACTTACTCCTGTCCAAGAAGGATTATGAGCCCTCCCAGTAGCTAAATTAATGAAATTATAAGGAATCCCTGAAGGTGAATCCCATGCTGGCAGCAATCTATCCGCTATATCTCTTGCCTTGTTAAGAAAAACTATGTCATCAGATAGATCATATGCGCTAAGAAGTCCACCGACGACTCTGAGTGAGAAAATGGTTTGCATCAAATCAATTATAGACAATAGAAGAGTAGCATATTATTTTCTCCCCTAACATGAAAGGCAACACAATTAGAATCATTTTTTTTTTCATTCCAAGACAATGAATATAACATGTCAGCTCCAATGAGACCACCTTATTGTTGTTTCAAAAACGCTGACTTCGAGATCCTTGTCGAAATCCAATGAATTTGTAACCCACCTGTCAAAAAATCTAAAGATGTAAAATTCCAAAGATGGAAACTACCTAGTTGGCCTAAAGACAAACATATAGAGATATCACAGACAAGATTTAGAAAAACGAATATGAAGAAAGAAAAAGGATTAATATACCATTTTTAAAAGAGAAACAACTAAATTTTATAAGATAAATCTGTAGGAATCATCGAATTGAATTTACGATTGTTTCTCCTAATAAAATGAAATCTATTTCCATATAAGATCCTCTATAAACTCTCAGGCAATCATCTTTTTCTTGTCAAGTTTTGTACTTTGCTGGAATAAAGCTAGTTGATCTAACAAAAGTGGAAATGAAATAATTGGTAGACTCACTGTTTTGCTTTTTGAAACTCCTGGTGGAGACCCATAATATACAATGTGTCGAGAGAATCTACTATGGTTGCTCCAAGACCACCAAAGCTGTCGACACCAGTCATAGACTGTGGCTGGTACTCCACAGAAAAGGAAGAGAAATCATTACAACTAGTATATTCGCTTCTATATGATAAGAGCTCACTAATCCCAATTTAGACCTAAAATGCGTAGAATGATTAGTGAGCAGAGAGCAATATTCTTGTTCACATTAATCATACGTCATACCTCAAGCTCATCTTTTCCCCATGCATAAGCTTCGTATGAACTCCAAGCATGAATCATAGCCTCCTTGACTTTCTCACTTCTCTGACGATCGAGGGGATCACTAGTAATAGAAACTTTCTTCTTGAAACTCAAACTTCTCTTTCCAAAGGAACCGCCGTGGTTAATATTTAAATCTTCCAACTGTATAATTTAACATCAGGCGAGTATTTTCATATGCAGTCATTGGAATAAAAATATTACCACAAAATAACTTTTAGCTTCCAGACAATTTAATTTTGAGCGGTCTGCCATACGAAATCATCAAACGTCGCAATGTTCATTTAAACTTCTCACAACCTAAGTTTTATCTCAATCAAAGAAATTAAAGCGCTGTCAAACATCTTACCGCACTTTGCAATTGACTTAGATCTCTGTTTAATTTAGAAACCTGTTCCTGCAAGTAGGAAAAAGCTCGAATAAGTGGAATGTAGAATACAAGTCGAAAATCAACAAAATGAATCCGATGAACGATCAATTAGACAACAACCTGGTGATCGGCGAGCAGAGCATGACGATCCCAAACGACGAAAGTGGCGCAAAGAAAGGCACCAAAGAGGAAGACCAATCGGCGGGGGCTGTTGAGCAAATAGGAAAGATGGGAGAAGCAGCGTCTGGTGGGTAAAGACCGATTCCTGATCCTCGCCATGGAAGTGGAAGTGGAAGCTCAGGCGAGAGGAATCTGAGTGAGTTGGAAGTTGAGAAGACGGAAGAAAATGGTTGAAGTTGGTAAACGGCAACGCGGGGGTCAAGCAATTTACCAAAATCAAATTTTAACGCCCAATCAATAATCATCGTGCCACTAACAGTAACTCGTTTTGTTAGCTTTCAATGCCAACGCTTATATATATATAGCAAAAATCAGTTTTAAATACACTTTCCTAATATATCTTTCTTATTTAAAAAATAAATTACAAAAATAATATAGACTTTAAAGTAAAATGTAAATTAAATAAGAAATTCCAAACTAATGTAATTATGTGAACAAAAATAGGGTAAATTGGTCAAAGTCAAGAATGGCATACAACATACCCACTTAGAAAGTGCCGGAAATGACTTCTATTATGGAACCTATGTTATTTATATAATTTATTAGTATTTTCTTTTATTTGATCAACTACAAATATATACCTTATTATGGTAGAGAGCCCTTCAGAGCAAATGTTGTCTTTTGAAAATTATTTAAAATAAATTAACTAAATATTTATTTTGAAATTAGCTAATTCATATTTTCTCTCTAGTAAAAAAAAAAAAGTATTTAACTATATAAATCTTCTTAAATTAGCAATGAGGTAAATTGGCAAATTTAGATTTTAATAAAAACAAAACTTGTTAAATTTTCCTAAATTACATTCAGACGATTTCTAAAGCAATCGGATCATTATTTTAGTTTTAGTGACTGTACACCTAAGCCACCTTTCTTCCATGCTCATGTTTGTATTTTTGCATTTGGACTTTTCTTGTGATCAATTACCAGCAATCAACTCCACATATAATAATAACATCATCTTCCCATTCAAAGTAATAGAGTGTTATTCTATAAAAGAATATAAATAAAAGAAGGGACATATTCCCATCTAAATGGAAGTTGTACAACTACAGTGTTTGTGTTTCTATTTCTGTATACAGGCAGGACAGGCAGGAGGCAGGAGCAATAAAATATTTAGTCATCTAACAGTACGAGGGAACTGGCAACTTTCTTCTCTTCTCAAGCAACCTCTACGCTTCTCAAGCAACCTCTACGCTTTACAAGAAACACACAGCTAGAACGAAGCTGCGGAAATGGTCTGGAAAAAATGTGATACTATTTTTCGAACTCATGACCTTTGAGCTAAGCTCGTGTTGACAAAAAAAAATGTGATACTATTTGAAAAGGTCATCATAAGATCAGCTTTAATTTTGTTCTCCACATTTCACCAATCACCTTCTTTGGCGATGGATCGTCCGGTCCTTTATCTCGTTGTCCAGATGTGAAGTACAGCCATCCATCCCAATATCCAACCAATGTGGTTTTCACACGGAATGGAAGCTTCCCTATGACTGACCATTGCTGCAACACAAATTTTACTTTCACTGGGAGGAAACATAAACATAACCCACAGAAATGCTCAAGTAAATCATCCACCTAAGACTGAACTATATTTCTACTCCTTTTGTGTCGCCATTTTTTAACGTGTTTCCTCGTTATACTTCTATTTGTTTCTTCTTCTTTTTCCAATTCTTGTACTTCTACAGACGTATCAACTCAGTCTAATGTAGATTATTGAATTAACTTGTAATAAAAGTATCATGCAACCCCCGTATAGATAGCAACAGTATAGTGTCATTCAACTTTAACCATAGAACATATTAAAATGCCATGTGTTTCCATATAGTCTAATGTCATCTGTTACTAGTGTTGGGTTAAGACAGAAGATCGGCATGTGCCTCCCCGTGAAAATGTATTTTGATTTATAAAGTGCATAAGGAGTATATTAAATGAGTGATACCTGCAAACCCAAGCTAAATTGGAATATTTCTCCATTGAGAACCATCTTCTTGGTTTGAGGATGCTTATCTGTTGTGCCGCCAACAATAACAATTGAATTGTTAACCACCACCCAAGCAAATTCAATATGGGAATCTGGTTTTGGCATTGATGGCAGCACTTTCCATTTCATATCATCATCCAGCATATAAACATCACTGTAAACCACCTAACTCAATCGAGAAGATTAAATCAGCCATGAGAACACCAAAATTTATAACATTCTTGCATTCTAATTCAGTGCCTTAGAGAGTATGAGTAGTAGATATCTCAACAACATTGAGAAGTCTTAAAGTACTATGTAGATATCAAAATACACGGGCAAATCATACATGTAAAAAGCAGATCAAGCGTGTTTTTTAACTCAAGTTCATCAAATTTAACAAAAGGGAAAAAGGTTTGCAACATGGACGAGAAGTTGACAAAAGAAATGGGCCACACTTTTCAACTACATGACCAAATGAATGATAGTCCTACAGGCAGAAATGTCGACAAAATTAAAGGACAAAAATGTAGAAAATGAGCTTACCTCATTCCTGCGAGAGCATTTGAAAATGGGGGATCCAGGTTTTGCCATAAAATCACCTTCTTGACCTCCAATAACGTAAAGTCGATCATCAACAACAACACATGCCCTACAATAGACCAAAAATAATTAACAAAATGCAAGAGAAATTCATGTGGGGAGTGCAAGACGAAGTAAAGAATGTTTGATCTTTTTGAAGTCTAAGAGAAAGACTCCTCTAAGCATGCATAAAATAAAAAACCAAAACTGGTTACTCAAGGGACAAGTCATCCATGCAGACTTATCTTCACCAATAAACTGGAAATGTATATCAAATTGCGTTTACAAGTTATGGCAAAAGAGAACACACAGACCTATGAGGTCCTCCTCGAGGAATAGGTATCTCATTTTTCCATTCCTTTTCTAAGACTTTCCCATCCTTCACGGCAAGACTCCAATGCTCCAAACCAGGTGTATGCCGGTTTTCTTTGCTACCACCCATCACATGAAGTCTACCTCTCCAAAGTTGAGTTGCTGGTGCATACCTGTAAATATCTCATCATCTCATCATGTTAAAACTATTTAATGGTACGTGACTTCTAATATAAAATTCATGTGTGTATCTTAACAAAGCAAAATACCTAGGGACTGGTAATGGGGGCATATCCCGCCATTTTTTTGTCTCAGTATCAAGCACAAACGTATGAGCGGTAGGCCCCCTGCACTGTGGACCATATTGCCCTGTGACTACATAAATGTACCTTCCATCGGTCACCATTCCCAAATGTGAATGTGCCATTTCCTTTGGCATGTCAAATCTTCCTCCCCATGTATTATCAGTAAAATTATACACATCAACATGTGAATGTACCTATTATTCATTGGCAGAAAGGAGAAACAAAAATAAGAGCCTATTAACAGACCAAGGTTGCCAAATCTTCCTCTTGATAATTAATTGGTGAAAATATCATTATGTGATGTATCCTTCCTTAGTCATCAGAAAAAAGTAGGAATAAATATCATAGCTCATTAAGTCTGATCAAGCATGCTAAATTTACAGATAATCTCCGATTCTGCCAAAATATGCCTAGTGCTAGAAACTAAAACCCTAGTTCTTTAGACAATAATTACACTGCCTATACCAGAGCTTTTCAACAGAAAAAAAAAATATTGCAGCTGGTTGCAATATATTCAGAGAAATCCACGTCATTTTTAAGCAATTTTGCAGGTTGTTACAACAATAAGGATGGTTGAACATGTTCCGTTACAATCACCACACTTGCCCTTAAAATAGTTTTGCAGATTTTTTTATGGATATATTGCTCCATCAAAATTCTCTTGATCACATACATCAACAGAAAAAGGAAAAGGAAATGAAGAAACAAATGGTTTTTCCAAACCCAGAGGAAACTTTTTAACTAATAAATAATTTCATGATTTCTAAAATAATAAATGGAACTCAATGAGCAGAGTAGCCACAAAGAAATGACCAGAAAACTAGAACATAGCTGCAAACCTTTTGTTCCCTGCACACAAATTCAATATAACTAAAAAGTTAAAAACTAGGTAAGATTCTCACATAATCAATGGTGCCATAACCAGCAAATACGTATAGAAGATTTCTGATCTGTATTGCAGCACCATCCAAGCGAGGCACAGGAGCAGTTGCCATCTTTTTCCACGTTAGCTCTGGGGCCGGCAGATCAGCAAAAGTTGCTGACAGTGTTCTCCCAGGATTAGCATCTTTACTACCTTTTGCAGTCTCTCCCTGCAAGTACCATAAAAGATAGAAAGAACTAAAGATTACTGAAAAAGAAATGTCAAATCCGACGAAAATTTAGTGCACATTTCCTATATCTCATAAAACAAAAGTGAACCGAGGAGTACCCAGACTATTGCAGGTACCTTCAGTATTCAACCATCATGGTGACCACACTTGTTCTCAAGAATTCTCATATTATCCGGAGAGTAAACGTTCTAATTCCATTTCTTGCCAGCATTTTCTCACGGAACAATGAAGACAATGTACTTCAAACTAAATTACGGATACAAAATGGTCTACAGTGAAAAAGTGAATAAAACTGGTTCAATGTACTACAGTGAAGATTTAATCCACCAGAGTGCATACGAATTTACTCAAATTCTAAAGCAACAAAATAGCGTAATATCAAATTCAAGAAGCAGGGAAATGTTGACATTATGCCAGAGGAGAATCCAAATAGGCAAAAAAGAGGGCAATGCCAACGCCACGGCTAGTGATAATCCTTCACCCAAGAGTGAAAGCTTTTCAAATCTATACACAAATCAACATCCCAAACCTTTGAACTGTTCATTAATATCAATTATAAGTGCAGAAAGACAGAAATCTTGGACAAGAGAAGCTGACCTTCCTGAGATTTCCATCGTCTGACTTTCTGGGCACCGCTATGCTGCTGTCGGAGTGATAAGGAGGAGCCCAATTGGATGCAATAGATAACGAATAAGAAAAGCGTGAGGAGAAAGCCCACATAAAGTCGGCCATGAGAGCAAATCCAAGAAGCGCCAAGCATATCAGCACCAACTTCAGTGATGCGTGTTTTGATGACGACCTTGCCATCTCTCATGCGCGTCGGTGGTAATCGAAACCCAATTGTGCAAAGGGCAAACGTGACAGCAGCTTACAAGATTTGTGAAACACAGGATTTGAATCTGTCTGCGGCTCTATCTCTCTTTGTGTCTCAAGAAATCAGAAGATCTGGAACGCAGATTACCATTAAAGTCGCGGCATTTTCAACTTTTCGTCCGCAATCACATCACAGTGCAATTGCTTTGTTTTCATAGATTATTTTTTACAATCTCTTCAGTTCTTCGGCTTATCGACACAATCATCAAAGATCGCTACTCTCTCCAACTTCAACCCACCGAAAGTAAAGAGACTCTTCTATTTCATTTGAATTGAATTCATCATAATAATCGTTTCACATTTCGGTTGATTGAGATTTTTTACACCATAATTAAGTTGTATTTTTTACCGATTTTCTTAAAAAATTTATTTGTGACTGCTCGACATTTTTTCCTTTTTTCTTTTTTACCTCTTTTCACTTTTTGGGCTCGTGGAAAGACTAAAACGCCCTCACTTTACTTTTTTTTTTTTTCAATTTCTTCATTTTGATAAAATCTGTCAAAATTGGAAACTGAAAGAAAATTATGAGTGAGTTAATGTTGATCTTTTTGATTTTTTCTTTTCGATTACAAACCTAATATGAAAAACAATCTATTTTTTTAATTTGAAAAATCAATTATGAATGGAAAAAAATGCTCAAAATTTAATTAATGACTAAAAATAAATGCGCAAATATTAAAGAAAATACACTGGAATTGTATGCTATCCCGACTCGAGATAGCATGTAATTCTTTTTTTCTTTTTTAAGTATGCAAATTTATTCTCGGTCCTTTTTTTAATTAAATCATGAGCATTTATATCATCTTATGTCGAATTATGAAAATTCGATTTTTTCTATTTAATGTTTCATTATGTAATCTCAACCATAAACCAAATTAGCCAACATCCGAACTCAAGGCCTTTTTGTTGGCGAGTTAGATGTCTCTCTTAGCTCAAGCTGGCACATACACCATATACTGGCTAATAATGAATTTGAAAATGAGTGTTGATCATAATAAAGGCTTATAAAAGTTGGAGAATCAAAGAGCACTTTAAAAATAAAACAAGTATTAAATCTAATCCAACCTCATAGATGGTGGGGGCAACAAAATGCAAATATTTAATTCGATAACTGCTTCCCGCAAAATAAAAAACGAGTCCCCATTTGATATGATATCACATATCACACGAAATAAATTATCTATACTTTTTAAGTAGCTTTCCTATATATCTCTAACAAAGAGTTTGTGATTTCAATGTTAACTAAAAAAAAAAAAAGTTTTTATAACGTAGAAATCACAGTCAATGAAAGTGAAGACGAGTTATCTTTCTATATAACTAGAACATGACGGTCACTGAAATCGTTGTGAAGTAGTGAAACCCAATTCACACGATACCACGTTATTTTCTAAAAATCTAAGACACGAACACGACAATGACATGTTTACCAAAATTTACAATTTTTTTAGCAAGGAAATTGAAGATCAATGAACTTATGCATGTTAATGTATAAAAAATAAACTCGATGTATTTTACTCTCAAAGTTTCTTATTTTGTCTTGTACTACTATTGATGTCTATTTATTACACTTAAGATCGATATTGTGCCTAACAAATATCGAATCCATATTCACTTTTTACAACTAGTGTGTGATATGCGTCTATTAAACTATCAAGTGGTCGATATGTTTCCGATAAATATCGGAGTGTCCGATATGGACACGTTACCCAAAATGAAGTGTCCGTGCTTCTTAACTGGTGAGATATTACAAACAACAGAAAACACATAACACTTCCATTCTATTTAACATTAAATAGTCAATCTTCTTAAACTAGTTGAATTCTCCACAGCACCCAACCCATTCCCTATTACAGGAAGCCTTCTCACCCTTTCCCAACACCAAAAACATGGAAAAGAAACCCCTCCAACACTATACACCAAAACTAAAAACAACACCAGCCCATCCCCAACTGCAATCTCTTGTCAATTCGTCAGTCCTAACCTACCTACCTCTACCACCACCAAAGCAATATTAAATGAAGAAAGAAGATTCTCAGTGAGTCAAACGAGTTCGTGATACTAAACAGGTATGACATCGTTCTTTGACGTGTCTTCGCATTGCAAAACAATACCTTCGATACTAGCTGGAAAAATACATTTGCTCCATTCACACCCACTTGCAATTGGATCAGGTGGCGGGACGATCATTAGCACATTTTCGTTTCTCTGAACAACTCCCATTACACTAACAGTACTTCCCTCCTTGATATACCTGCATATATAGTAAATAATAAGACTTAGCACATAACTGTTATAGCGTTCTTCAATAATATCATGTACAAATTGAAAGGTGCTCATAAGTTCTCTATGTACCAATACGAACAATGTACTTAGTTTAGTTTGCATATATTCTTTTTTTTAATAATTGGGAGCCGAAGCTTTGCTCCCCTACACACAGGGGCACTCACGCCCACCCCCAAGGTCCAAACCCAAGAGGCATCAAAGGTTTTTGGTATTAAGCTCATTAAAAGATTCGAACTTTTTTTTTTTTATATCCGTGAGTGTCCAGGCCAGCTTACGCGCACGTCGACTAATCTCATGGGACAACCGTCTGACCCTACAATATTTGGTGTCGGGAAACATATAAGAATTACTAATTCCTAGCAGGTGGATATCATGGGATTTGAACACATTCCCTCTTAATTAACTCTAGCCCCTTTGGACCAATAGGCCACTCATGATGGTTATTATAAGGTTCGAACTTGAGATCTCTAAACCAATATGACCAAGAGACCTTGGGGCTATTGGAGTTTGCATTCGTTGGAAAATCCAATTCATACTATTACTGTGTTGGCTTAACAGTTCCCCATGTCCCTAAGATAGAACCACGTGAGTAAACATTATCCACCAGAAGCACTCTACATGGGGCCTAATTGACAAAACTTACTAGTGAAATAGAGTGTTGATTATGGTACTACCATTAGTCCTAAAGACCCTGTAATTCCAAATTAACATAAAGAACTCTCCAAGGGAGAGTTAAGCAAATAATATGTAAATGACAATTTTATTTGTAGGATAATAGGACAAGAACATAGATGACCAAAGATTGCTGGTTCCAGCAATCATCAGAGGTTGTAAAACAGTGAACCAAACCGTGACAGTGACTCCAAAGTTAACTACTACAATTTAATAGCCTAATTTGCAAATAGATGTGAGACCCAAGCCATTCCTTTAGAGGCTCTAAAGAACTTAAAATATTTGACACTTGCTTTTGTCTGGCTTCTACATTTCTGTTACTTTGTTTTTGTTCTGGCTTTTACATTTCTGTTTCTTATCCCAATAGGGGAAAAAATTTCTGGCTTCTGCATTTCGCCAAGTTCGACCAAATAATAAATGGGAAAAAGAACTCTGGACAAAATACCTATTACTGTGCTTTATCAGTAGCCAAAAACAGTCTGTAGGCATGAATTACTTCAAAGAGTCAAAGAGATAAGTTATTACCCTTCACTTAAACGCATTAGTCGACCATCACTTGAAAGATTTCTTTCTCCTAACCACCTGACCAAGTCTGGAGATAATTCTTCGTTTACTGGATTAACATCAATAACAATTGGATCATCAACATAAGGAGTCACCCTAGCTCCATAACCAGTCTTAACCAATGCTCTTAGTCCAGATTGAAAATCAGAGATGTAGAAGTCAACCACATGTCTCTGTGAATAACATCAAAAATCCAGCTGTAAAATGACCTCAATAACAAAATTGAACATTCAAATCAAGCAACAAAGTAGCTGAAGGACATTTAAAGAGTTACAATTGCAGAGAATTGAAATACCTACGTGGAACTAGAGGTACTCTAATCTAAGAACAGCAAATTTATTAGGTATCTAGTGTGGCAATATTTTACGGTATTAATTCACTATGCAAACTCCAATTGAATTTGTGAATCATACCTTTTATTGGAAAAAGAACGTCAATACTAAAAAATTTGAAAGAAAAACCATGATAAAGTGAACCACAATATGCCATAATTCTCAACACCCTCCATCCCTTTCAACCCAAACAAAAACAGGAGAGGAGATAATAGATTAGCTTTAAAGGATAATAACATTGATCCACCTAAACAACAAATTGTCTTTGGTCACTCACTTCTAGTGATCTGAGCCCCCAAGTAAAACGCCGATGTGTAGGATTGGCAGCTTTGGAACTCCACCCACGATACTCATACAAACTTGTTGATGTATATACACATCTTGGAACTTTTTGGAAGGACGACTCAAGGGGCATGTTACCGCAGGTAACCACCTTTAAAACATGACCAAAACAAATTACAATTTACAAATAAAGAGATATAATGATAACAAGATGAATAAAGTGAATTAATTTTCTATATTTTTTTTCATTCATGAAACTACAACATTAAATTTCTTATGAAAAACGGTTTAGTCAATGGGAATAGGTAAATAATCAGTCTCCAACATATTAGACAAGGGATGTGAATATGACATCTCTAACAATTGAATGCATCAGAAGTTCAGAACTATCACATGTCAATATCCAAAAATCTCTCCCTTCCTAATGTACGGAGCCAAAAGAAATTTCTTTAAAACAAATCTATGTATTTATAAGCGAACTTTGAAAATAATTAACTAGACCAAGTCCAATGAAGTTGTTTCCGCATATATGTAATTAAGTCACGAGACAAAGTATGTCTACTGCTGAATTTTGTGTAGAAGTATAAACTGGGATACAAAGTACATTTAACAATTCTATCTAATCAGCACTGTCTCTATGAGGCAATATAAAAGAAAAAACAGGAATTATGCTCTTTAGACCTTTAAACCCTTCTTTTCCCATGAATTCTCAAATATATGACTAGACATCTGGGTTACCCAAATGAAATCATTTGCTGATTAAACAGTATAACCGACTCTAATTTCTGGATAGAGGTGCAGAAGTACAAAAGGTTGACACAATCAACATGATCATAAAAGAAGAAAACCAAACACGGGATTACCGAGGATTTAAAGTGAAAAATAGGCATTAGAATGAAATTGAATGTTAACAAAGATCGGGCTAAGAGAAAAACTGTTCACTTCTTGATCTCATCAATTCCATCTACATCAGTTGGCTTCGAAAAACAAAAACATCCTACAATATGAAGAAACATACTTACCCCAGAGACCTTCACAAATTGTCCATTTTTTGCAGTTCTAAGTTCGGAATCTGGATAGCGAGCAATGAAACCCATAATTGCTCTTCTTCCCCAGTAAGTATTCCAAATGAAAAGTGTACAAACAGCACAAAAAAGAACCACAACCACAATAAGGAGGATTGCATTATGGACAGCTCCAAGAATAAAGCCCCCAGCAATAAAGCCCATCACAAATAGAAGAATTAATGACCATAATACTATCTTTGGGAAGTTCTTTGCAAACGAATAATCATCATCATGAGTAAGAGTAGTCACAGCGTGACTATGAGCAGCACTTGCAGAACCCTGTAATTTCATGGATCCCATTGATTCTAAAGGACCAGAAACCTTCCGTGGAGCTCCAGAAGAATTTAGAGGGCCTGAAGAAATGGGTCCCGATGTGATAAGACCTGTTGCAGGTAGTACGGGTGGAAGAGGCCCAGAGTTTTGACGACCAGTAGGCGTTACTCCACCAGACTGTGGACCGGACAACTTCTTTACAGGTTCCCCATGCTTGCTCAAAGGTCCAGAATTTGATTTTTTTAGTGAAGCTGAACCAGAAAGGCCTTGAGAAGGTAAAGAACCTGAAGTGGTGTACATGGTGCGAGCTGTAGGATTAGGCATGATAGGTCCAGAATGAGATGCAACACCTCCGAAAGATCCAGACCTCAAGGAGCCACCAGTAATAGGTCCTGACTTCTTGGACTTGGAGCCATCCATAGGAATATCAAACATCTTACCTAGCTCTCCTGATTTCTTAATATCTCCACCAGTATAGGGCATGGCTACCGAGCTCATTGTTGGAGTTCTCTCCTTAGGCTGCTCAGGCCTCCCTGATACATAAAGGCCATTGCTAAGCTGATGAGATGGTATTCTGGAACTCATCTTGCCTCTTCGAAATAATCCCCAAGAAATCAAGATTAACACAACAGAAATATGAGCAACTTATGTACTCAAGTCTCTCCTGAAAACCAAAATTTCCAAATCAATTTAAATCACTATTTGATGATAAAATAACAATATGCCTGAAACAAGTATTTCTTGAAATCTGGACGACGAGCCAGAGATACTGTTTATCAAGAATATCAGAACATAAAACATGGATAGCCAAAGCTGGATAATCAGCAGATGATTGTCAGATGAGAACAAAACAACTACAAAAGCCAGTAACCTCAGAGAAACAGTAACAGACATCGAATGGCTCTGTGATGAAAATAATTGATGGAGAGGAGGAAAAAAAATACACACTCTTCTTACCCACGCTTACCCTATTTCATGAACCTTTGCTTAGTATAGTATCAACAAGCAGATGATTAAGCATCATGATCTTCTAATTCACTTAAACAGCAAGTAATAAATCGATAAAATAACTGGGGGATTCCAAACCTTATTCGAACAAAGACAGCAACCCCAGATCAACTGATAGGCAGAAGTGATGATGAATAAAATGTTTGGAGACGTGAAGTAAGAACATGTGCAAGAAACTAGACGATATGGATACAGGCTTAAACGAAGAAAAACAAAATCCTAGGAACAATAGTTTGCTACGTGAAAATCCCTCCTCCCAAGTAAAAGGAGCATGGGAAAAAAGAAATTACATAAGTTCAACTGTTCAAGATAAATATACTTGCATAGAGACAAAATTTAAATATCACGATTGCGTACGAATACAAAATAAGGCGCTAGGATCTGCACAAACACTAGGACATTTAAAGGATTCAGACTTAGAAGACTGGAGATTACGATAAATTGAGTACTCAATTTTGCAGGTGACCAGAAACCCATAAGAACAACCAACCAAAACACACATCCACGACCCCATTTGAGCAAACATAAGTTGGAAGGAGACGATCTATAGAAAGTTGCAAAGTAGTAGAGTACAAATGAACTGAAAATGGAAGAATGAGAATAGGGAAATGGGAAAAATACATTTTTGGCACTCACCAGTAGGAAATGGCAGTAGTAGCAGTTGTTGTAAGAGCAGAAATCCAGAGATTAAGAGACATAATGGGTCTGAAAAACAGATACTTCCAAAACCAATCGAAATCTCAGTTTCAAATTTCAATTCCTCTGTGTCTCTCTCCAAGAATGTGTCTCACACACACTGCTAAATGCTACCTCTCTCGCTCGCTATCTGACTTCCGTCGCTCTCCCTCACCCTGAGAGTGAGAACCGCATCGACCGGTGGGGGTTTTGTCAGTGGCCTTCTCAAAAGAAGAAAAAAAATAAAATCAAACCAAAATCTGAAATAATTAATATTGTAATTATTGTTAATCATCTTTATTCAATACAGTCTTTTTCCTTTTTCTACTTCTTTTTTTTTTCTTCGGCTAAAATTCGTTGGAATAAAATAATTTTCACAAAGACGATTGAAGCTTGGAGAGCCCTTATTTAATACAAATATCAATCATTTCTCGGAGTGAACGTCGAAATTTCCTCTCAAAGGGTTTCAAGTTCCACATATTTGATATTATTTCATTTAAACTCATATTATACTTTATTCTAGGATCTGTTGCAAATATATCAAAAATATTTGATAAAATTAGTAAAATAATAATTATATTTAGTTTTTTCAAATATAATACTTTAAAAAAATGAATGTCTACTTTTAAAATGACAATTTTACCCAAATGATATATATGTGTAATATATCTAATTATTAATATATGTATGTGATATACAATTGATATACTACTGATATGAGTGTTTGATATACTTGCAATATGTATATGATTTACATTTAAAATACTGTTGATATGAGTATTTGTACAATATGTATGTGATATACATTTAATATATTATTGATATGAGTGTCTTTATACTATACTTACATGAGTATCTGATATACCATTGATATAAGTGAAAATTTTAAAAATAGGTGAACAGATTTTGAAATACATACAAGATTTTTGCTACCCGTTGCAAATTTTTTTTATTTTATAAATAATTTTTTAGTACAGGTTAATCACTATTGAACTATGCTCGACTATTAGACTTTAATTTATTATCCAAAAAATTCATTTTAAAAGACGAACCAGCGGGAGACGGCTTACTATTTTTTATTGGAAAAAATCAATACAAGTAACAATATTTTTTTCCATCCCCAATTGGAGAAAAATTAAGAGGTTAATGTTGCATCACATACTTTGAAAATAAACGAAACACTTTTTTAAGTCCGACTCGATCAATATAGTAGGATTTTCACGAGGTAAATTGAATTGTTGGGTATATTAGAATTAATTATATATATAATCATTACAGTTGTATCGAATTTTGAGTATGGTAGAATTTATTTAATTTAAAATAAGATTGATGGATTGAAAAAGAAATGATGAATGCTGAGGAGTGCTAAAAGGTGTCGTGGGCTAGGGATCACCAAGCCCGTCTTACCTGGCCAGTAGACTCAATAAATAATAACATAACTTAATTACATAAATGTGATTTATTTAAGTTATAGATTTGTCTTTCCTAAAAAAAAAGATTTGTAAAAATAAAGGAGGGACATATGATAATTATCAAGCTCCATGTTCATATCTTTTTTAATAAATAAATAAACAAATTATAAGATAAAAACCCAAGAAACCATAATCTAATCTCATCTCTTTCTTTCACTGAAAAGGCTGTTGTTCGTCGTTGGAAATGAGTGTTTGCTATTAGATTTTGCAGTTGTTTGCAAGTCTAGGTGCTGGGGTTGCAAATCGGGTGGGGAGGTGTTTGATAAGGGAGCCACGACGTTATATCGTATCACTATGAAGATCATCGTTGGGGTTGTCATTGGCAGAGTATATTGTGGGTTGCTTCAGGTTGGCGTGTGGGCTACATATCAGGCACGACATCGTCAACCGTCAAGTTCACGAGGCTACCACACCATAGGTGTTGTCATTGTTGTAGAACTGACACTGTGGAGGGACATCAACACAAGGGAGTCACACTATTGTGGAGGGATGTTACCACCACTGTTGTTGTTCAAATCTTAGAACGCGTGATTGTTGGAAATTGTCGTTTGTGGTGGGTTGCACAATCACGGGTTTGCAGTTGCTTGACTGTTGTTGAGGGGTTGGGGGTGGCTATTTTTTAGAGGCATAAAAATAAAATTGAAAACCGAAAATAAATGACAGTCACCCTGGACAAAAATAGTATATAAAGTATATATAACATAGTATATTGAAAGGTTTATATAATCTTCTAGTTTATTATATAACAATCAAAATATATATTATATAACATTTGGAAAAGTATATATTTATCTTACTGTTGAAAAAATAATAATAATAAAATAACGAAAGGAAGATGATAATTAAAATAGGGAAAGAATATTTGGGAGAAGTTTATATTTATAATACTATTAAAATAAAATGTCGAGAAAAAACATCGAAAAAGGAAAACAAGTCGAAAAACAAAAGGGTAATAATTAAACAATATAATTTTGTAATCTAAAATCTCTTATAAATGTAGAAATATTTTACATATATAGAAAGTATCAATAAAAAATAAAATAATAAATGTGGAAGATTGCCGAAATTAAGAAACGTAATATCGTAAAAAAAGATTTCTGTAAATGTAAAAGTGAACATTTTCCTCCAAAGGACGTTTATGAAAAATGAGTTGTGAAATTAGTTGACGAAAGATTCTAATTTGAGTGGTTGAATACAAGAAGATCACAAGTCCCCGCTCGAGCCTATTTTCTGCACAAAAATATCGTAGATTTAAACTGTACTTAACGTGTCCTCTCAAGATCGTGACTCTTTTAATTCATCGATCTTGGTCGGATCTCATTTTCGGATCGGAAGCTCGTTTTAACTTGTTGGAGTACATGTCAACTACCGCTGAGTTATGCTCATATTGACTTTACGTTTTGAATTTTGACTCATACGACATGATCGACCCCGGCCACCTTTGGATTTCTATGAGCTACGCCCGTGGATCCACCAAAGACCGCCTTGTTTTCATGTTTTGTTTTTCTGAAATAGGACTGCGATGGTTGTTATCTGTATTGCCATGCTTGGCGTACAAGTAAACTTTGAGAACGCTGATGCCACCCTACAACAACAACATGCCTCCAAATCTGCATTAGCTTTTATTTCCACAGTCACCCACGTCACTTTCTGCATTCTTTTCAAAATAAGTTTGGGATTCAAAATATTTTTAAAAACAGCTATAATCTTAGTTGTTTAGGAAACTCGATTTCTACGATAAAGGTGTGTTTAGAGGTGATGATAGAACAAGTATCAACGTTCAAGTGATGCCTTAAAAATTAATTTAAATAGGAGGTTCACGCGGATGCAGTGTAGTCCGTTTTCACTCTACAAGGATCAAGATCACTCCAACATTCATTCTCTTTCTGTCGAAAGAAAGAAGATATATTTTTAGTCTTTCAGTAAATAACGAAAAAGTGAGACAAAATTTTCATAGCTCAGATCTCTCTAGTTAACAAAAGCAAAATTCCCAATTATTCAGAACTTAATCCAATCTCATTTACAAGTCAATGTAATCTCACATGTCCACAGTAATTATGATTTATTGGCAAAGAGGCGAAGAAATTGATTTATCATTCAATTTGAATCACTTTAAGAACGAGAAAAAAAGCTACCGCCCCCTTCCGAGATTTCGATTGACATACCCATAGATGGTATTTTTCGTAACACACCCGAAATGTAATGGAAAAGACATGTTATACTTGTATATTTGACACACACATACACAAAAAATACTTGCATATACTTCTTTATATAATAATACTTAACTACCCAGTCAGGTCAAGATTTAAGGTTTATCTTCTTCATAAGGAAACAAAGTACAAACCCAACAATGTAATTTCAAGCTCTAGAAAGATATAAAGGGAATATGAATACAAACTATACATCAAGCCAAGAGAAGAGAAAGTGGGGGAGCAGAAAAAATGGCTTATGTCTTCTTTGGTTGTTCAGTGGATGCACCACCACCACCAATACTTGCACGTTTCCAGTGCAACAAAATATCATTCAAAAAACCGTAATACCTCAACAAGTTTCTTATGCACATATGACTACACCGGAATGACGTCGATTTTTGACGAGTCCTCGCATCTGAGGACGATACCGTCAAGACTAGCTGGGAAAATGAATTTCGCCCACTGGCATCCTGTGGTTAACGGTTCTGGCGGGGGGACGATCATAAGCACGTTGTCGTTTCTCTGAACGACTCCCATCACACTAACCGTGCTACCCTCCTTTATGTACCTGCATTTCATTTTAACAACAACAAACTACTCTGAATCATCACTATGCTTAATAATCACAATAATGCTTTCAATCCTATTCGGTCATCGAATTCACATTATAATCTATTATTGAACGACCGTTACAGGAAAAGTCGAACTTAAGCAATCGAGACCATTGCAGACAGTTGCTTGTCAAAGAAAGAAAGACCCAGTATAACAATATAAATCTGCTAAGTTTCTGATGAATAAACAAACGTTCCTGTTCCATCTTAAGTTAAGAGAACACCATCCCTGTTGCAGACGTTTCCCAGTTTTGGTGTTCAAATGAGCATGTCAAAGCAACAAAAGAAACTAGATAAGAACAGAAACCCAAGGTCGTAACAGTCTTCAAAAGATGAACTAATATATTTAAGAAAGTGAAATGAAATGAAAGTATCACTATTTTTCTCCCTAGGCAGTTAATGGTGCATTTATTTCAAATGAGTGGAAGAAGAAACTAAAGCAAGTGGGTAGAAGGGAGCGTGACACAATATATCAACGATTCAGAGAGGACAGAATTAAAATTGCTGGACCGACCAGCCAGCTCACATTGAGACAAATGCGGGGGACGATATAATAATTAGGTGAACGCACGTGAACCAAGTCAGCCAATTGATGCTAATGGAATATATCTCAGTCGGAGAACAGCAAAAGGAGAGTTTTCAGTTTTTGCTTGATCGCCTTTTTGTCCTTTTGGGCTCTCAAATCAAAAGAGTTCAGTAATTATCCTCTAAATATGTGTTTAACCAGATGGAGATCCCTCTTGTAACTCCTCAATCTTTTCATTTTCTAATGAGAGTTTCTCCCTGTTTTCTAATAATAATAATAAACCAACAGCAGGGGGAAATCTTATGGAAGTGAACAGAACAAACTGTTGGAATACGGCAGTAAGAAAGGAAGCAACTGTCCGACCATGAATTTACTGAGCTCTGAGGCTATTCGTGGAGACTATCTTTAAAAATCAAACAACATGTAAAAACCAAATGAAATGAATAAAACTGAGACATCAGACGTGTTAAATTGTAAGAGAAGAGAAAAAGTTGTTTACCCTTCGTGCAATCGCATTACACGATCATCACTTGAAAGATTTCTCCTTCCAAGCCATCGGACAAACTCTGGAGATAAGTCTTTGTTTGACGGATTGACATCAACAACAAAAGAGTCATCAACATATGGGGTCACTCTAGCACCATAACCCGTCTTAACCAATGCTCTCAATCCAGATTGGAAATCAGAGATGTAAAAGTCGACCACGTGTCTCTATGGAACAAAAACATGACCACAAAATAAATTTACTCATAGATAGACATCTTATTTCAATTGTACAACAGATTCACAAAATCATGATATTATCATTCATATAATTATTTATAACATTGCTAAATTTTTAAGCAGCAGCTTCCAAAGAAAGATTTTCACCTTTTAATTATTATTTTTTGGATAAGAAACACTTCATTGAGAAGGAGAAACAAAAAAACGGAGAAAACAGCCCAAGGACAAGGGACAAGACGTCCCTCTCCCAAAAGAACACTAAAAAAGAAGAGCTCTCCAATCCTATATGATCTGAGAGAGGTTGTAGTTACAAAAGAATTTCTCGTTCCTATGATACCGTCAAGATGCCGTAATATGAATACTATTACAAAAGGAATCAACTGAAGTAGCCTTGTCCCAAAATACGGCTGGTATTTTCACCTTTTACTTAAGGATATATAAACATAATACATATATAATATATTATTTGCAGATGGGAAGACTCTAACTAGATAGAGTTGAGATTAGAAAGGTCAGAAACAGGGATTTTACAAGTCCCGTCTTTGTCACAACTCCCAAACTCAATGGCAATGGTCTTCTTCTCTAGTGTTAAGGAGAACATCAGCTAAAATATACATGAGGGAAATGAAATCCATTCATGAGTTTCTAGACCATTAAGGTTATTGCAAAGCTTACGGTTGGAGGCGAGCCACGCCTTTTGTCAATAGGTAAGTTCTTGCTGTGCTGTTAGAGATTGCATGAAGATGAGGGAATTGAGAGAGGAAAGCTGAATACCTTTCCATACATCCTCTCAAATCTGGTATTTTACCCATTATCCACAGAGATGGAGACCCCATTGGCAATCATACTCTTCAGCTTTTGCATTCTTGAGGAAGTCCTTGCAACTCTATATTCATTTTCTATAGTTCAATGTCATAGGGAATCTTTCCAACGGGAAATCTCCAAACCCATTTGGTCAGAAGAGAGATATTATACTCAATAAGATTATCAATTCCAGGACTTCCTTGATCCGGAAGGGCCTACATTATATCCTAATTAATCACATGAAAAGCCTAACGAAAAGTACCTTCTTGCTTGAAACCTTTTCAAAAGAAATCGCCCAAAGTCTAATTATGAACCAAGCTATTGAGCAATCATTTAATTACCAACAAAAACAGATCCAGAGAGAATACATTTTATACACTAAGAATTAATTAATCCTATGACACTAATACACAAAGTAAATAGGGATAACACAAACATAGGAAATATCATAGTATTATCTTATTCATAGGGATATGAAAAGTACTCTTAGTACCAAAATGGGGAATAGTAACAAAAGGGTGCATCATTTTTGTGTTAGAATATGTCCTCATATCAAGGCAAGTGAGCGCTGTCATGCTCCAGCAAAGCAAGATCCAATATCATGCAGCAATTCCATATCTTGCCATACTTCTGTTCGTGTAAGTTTTATGAAAACTCCTTGCTCTTAACCTCCATTCCTGTCTCCTTCTCGGATGCAAGCCCAAAACATACTTGTTATATCTGCTGCACTTTTATTTCTCATTAAAAGAAAAGGGGAAAAAAAGTTCTTGTAGTTATCCTTTGGTTTTTCCAGTCTTACTAATTGGAGCCCATTTTCTTGTTCTAATTTTATGGTTCTCCATTTTTTTTCCCTTTTTGTTCTTAATGAAAATAAATGGATTTTCCATCAAACAAACTAGTTAAATAAATCCATGTGTTAGTGTAACAACTTGCAGTTTACTCCGTGGTTTTGCTAATTTCAAAAGATCAGTTCTGGTTGATTTTGAACACCTTCAATTGGAATGTTGGAAAACCACATTCATCAGCCACAGATCATCAGGGCTTCAATGTCCCAACCATCTTAAAAGCCACCACAACCAATGTGTAACGATTGTGATAACTATTAATACAATGGAACGCATTGCAATATTTTTGCGAATCAAAGAGATTGCCAAACTGAAGGAACATAAAACACTACAATTTTAGACTGGATGACAAAAAAGGACTGGCACTTAATGCGCAAAAAGTCAACAACCAAATGTATTTCAGCACCTAATAGGCACATAAAAATTACCTCCGATGATCTTAGTCCCCATGTGAATCGGCGGTGTCCAGGATTTGCTGGTTTTGAACCCCACCCTCGATACTCATAAAGACTTGTAGATGTATAGACACATCTAGGAACTTTACGGAAGGACGACTCAAGAGGCACATTACCACATGTAACCACCTGCAGAGTTTGTTAAGTATTATTATATATGCCATTTTACGAACTGGAACCAAAGAATCATAAAATCAAAATCATAGTAGATTAACAAGGGCAGTTTGGATGATATTTGTAATATATTGTCACCCTGGTCAAATTCACATTTCAACAGGAAGCATGCAAAGTCTTACCAGTTCACTAAAAAAGCATAATAATTATTAATAGTTAAATGCATTTCATTACTTCCAACGCCTTACAAAAGATCTGCTACCAAATTAGCTATAGCTATTGTCACGACTATCAATAAAAGTGCACTTTGTTATGCTACGTACCCCAGAAACTTTGACATATTGCCCATTTTTTGCAGTTCTGAGTTCAGCATCGGGATATTGAGAAATGAAACCAATAAGAGCTCTCTTTCCGTAACAGGTGTTCCAGGTAAATAATGCAGCAACTACTCCAAATAGTAGAACTATAACAATGAGAAGAACGGGATTGTGAACTGCTGCAAGAATAAAACTACCAGCAATGAGCCCCATCACAAATATGAGAATCACAGACCACAATATTAATTTTGGGAAGCTCTTTCCAAAAGAATATTCATCATCTGGGCTAAGGGTAGTCACAGCTGGATTTTGTGCTATTGAAGGGCCATTTATTTTGATTGAACCCATTTGTTCCAAAGGACCAGAGGTTTTTTTAGGGGCCCCAGATGAGTTTAATGGACCAGAAGAAATGGGACCGGATGTAATAAGTCCAGTAGCAGGAAGAACTGGAGGAATAGGTCCAGAATTTTGGCGCGTCACTCCACCAGATTGAGGGCCAGATACTTTCTTTACAGGCTCTCCATGCTTGTTTAGTGGCCCAGAAGTGGACTTCTTGAATGAGGTTGAATTAGATATCATGCCAGAAGCAATAGGACCAGAGGTGGTATAACCCGCCCGGGGGGCTGCATTTGGCATGATCGGTCCTGAATGAGTTGCAGCGCCTCCAAAAGATCCAGTCCTTGAAGGAGCAACATTGAGAGGCCCAGACTTCCTTGACTTAGAGCCCTCCATAGGAATATCGAACATTTTCCCTAGCTCTCCAGACTTCTTAATATCGCCACCGGTGTATGGCATTGCTACTGAACTCATTGTAGGAGTCTTTTCTTTGTGCTGCTCTGGCCTCCCCGAGACAAAGAGGCCATTGCTAAGTTGATGAGATGGGAATCTGGAACCCATCAATTGGTTCTAAGAATTTCAACTGTACCAAAAGGAACTGTGAAGGCGGGGCAACTATTAAAAGACAAACTCTCGGTTTCCTGCAAGAACAAAACAGTAGCATAAGAAACAGGACCCGGAGAACAAATTCATTTTACTACAACCCAAGCACGGGCCATAAATTTAGAACATCACACATACATTATCTGAGAAGAAAAGATTGCACTCAATCTTCATTTCATTAAAAGAAAAAATGAAATCTTACCAAAATAATAATAGATAAAGTGTTCACCCCGTAAAGATGCATATTTTCTTCCCAAAAAAACAAACAAACAAAAAGATCTATACAAAGTCCAACATTTACAAATGTGTTACACTTGCACTTGCTTGATAAAATAAAAATATAGTCACGCTTGATGTCAGAAATGAAAACAACAAAAAAGGAATGAGTTTCCTAAATATTGTATTTTTTTATTCTTCAATCTCTAACAATGAAAACAAGAAGAATAGTAAGTTTACCACATCACGAAAAGAAACGGTAACGCTATCTATCTGTTTTACCCACTTCTTGAGGAATCTCATATATCAATATGATATAGTCTTTAGCAATAAACTGCTCCATCCATGGCAAGAAATAGCATGGGCATTAAGAATTGGAGAAACAGTGAGTGATTAAAACTAAATAACAAGTAATGGAAAAGATAGTGAATTGCTAGAAGATCCCATTACAATTCTATCTGGACTTTTTACTCCTGAAAAGAATAGGCTGTAACAAAAATTCTGAGAACAAAAGAAAGCTTGGCTTCAAATACATTCTCCTAGATCGAGTTAGGTAAAAAATTCCATCTCCCGTGAGGTTATCCACACTGAAATCATATATTCCCAAAATTATATATTTTTCTAATTGTTCATCAACTAGAATGACATCTCTCTGACGACTTCAAATCTGGAAATGTAAGGAGATAACAGATCCATGTTCAAATTGTTGAAATCCATAGCGTTGAAATCAAAGAAACAAAGTAAAACGAAGGTGGAAGGAGCGCATAAGAATGTGAAAACTGAAAAGGGTCAATTGAGACTGAAGATAAAGAATCCAAAAGTGACCCATTTCCGATGGAACCCATCTACGGCCAGAAGTCAACTAAAATAGCCGGATCATAGAGAAAAACAGGGAGAATGGAAAAGATCTAGAACTAAAAGTAGAGAAAAGAAATGAGGATAAGGGATAGATGATTGATTAAGATCAGTAGGAAGTACCTGAAGGGGAAGAGACAGAAAGGTGAGTGACTGAATCGGTTGTAAGTAATGGAAATGGTGTTAGTGAATCAGCTGGGCAGGCGAGACTGAGATCCCATTTCCATAGCAGTGGCCATCTCTTGAGGTTTTGGAGTTTTGAGTTTTGAGTTTTTGAGTGTGTATAAAAAGAATTTCTCTCTCTTCAAAGAGCCGCAACAACTGGTAGGTTGTCTGGCCCGGCAAAAACCACCAAACGGAGTATAAAGGTCAAGCAAAACAACAATCCCATTTAACTATTCACCTCCCAGGAGACATCCCACCTCAATTTATTAATTATTTTGTTAATTTGCAGTGGTGTGAATTGTGATCAGACGTTCCAAGGAAAACCCTTTTCCTTTTTCTTTATTTTCACCCCACTGAACTCCCGCGAATCAATAATTACACGAACAATTTTGACCTAATTCATGAATTGGAAATGGGTATTTATAAAAATCATTGAATCTTTATTTCTAAAATGCAGAGATAGGGAGAGAGAGAGACAAGGAGAATCAAGGGGCAAGCAGTCTACATCATCACATGTAGACAAACAGTGATGAACTTTACACGGTATCTATAGCTGTAAGGAATGGAAATGGATGTATAATATAATATTATATATATATATACATAACAGCCAGGTGAGATTAAAGAAAGCTGTAGATTTCATTTCATTAAAGTGCAAACCAAGTAATAAAAAAGCCATTATTATACCCAAAGCTTCAGCGTCTAAGGTCGCTTCCTCTTCACTGTCACTTTGGATATTATTGCACAATCTTCCAACCCACTCATCGTAAACCCAATGCCACACATTCACTCCTCCACAAATCCTCCTCTTTTTTCTTTTTTATTTTTAACCTTTTTTCTTGTACTATATATTTCTTCTTTTTCTTTTTCTTTTTTTTTTAACCTCATACAGTTTTTTACGGTTGATTTTTGCCTTGGTACAGAGGATGGTATTGGGTTTTTGGCAAAACATGAAAGGGGGAAGTTGTCTCACCTCGAAAAGATACGAAGAGGGAGTTTGGTCCAAATGCAGTAAAAAAAGGGCCTATGAATTTGTATTCTATTCATCCAAATTGAAACATTAATTTTAAGGTTGGTGTACTAGCTATAATTAACAAAGTGTTTTGTGTAATTGAGATTGGAGAGATAATTTTCTGTAATTTTAATAATTTTTCACATCCTTGATTTTTCTTTAGTTTAGACTTTTCCACCTAAATTATTGTGTTTTTTCTTTTTTTTGTTAGTTCCTTTTAATTTCTTAATTATTTTATGCTTATTCATGTGATAGAAGTAATGTTTTTTCCAATCAAGTGGTATAAGAGCTTTAGTTTTGCAGTTTTTTCAATTTCTAACTATGCTTTGTGGTTTCAACATTGTCTGAACTTTCATATCATAAAAGATTCTTGGAATGAGCTACGATTCTGAATAGTGTGGGTTATTCACTATTTGCAGATTTGCTAGGGTGTGAAGCAGATATGTCAATTGTTAACAGTCTAGTGAAGATTGACGTAGAGAATTTTGACGGAAGAATCAACTTCGACTTGTGGCAATTGCAAGCGAAGGATGTGTTGATACAATTTGGATTACAACAATGTGTTGAAAGGAAAACCGAGTGATGATGCTTCTGAAAAGCTAAGTAGTGATCGATGGTGGTCTAATAGAGTCTAGTAGAGGTTCTAAGAAGTCTAACATGATTGATGAAGATTGAGAGAATATATTTGAGGGTTTTACACAATGTGTCGAAAGGAAGATCGAGCGATGATGCTTCTGAAAAGCTAAGTAGTGATCGATGGTGGTCTAATAGAGTCCAGCAGAAGTTCTAAGAGGTCCAACATGAGTGATGAAGATTGAGAGAAAATGGATTTGAGGGCTGCAAGCGCGATAATAACATGTTTGACTAAGAATGATCTTGCAAATGTGTACGGAGTTCCAACAACTAAAGAACTTTAGGAGAAGCTTGAAACGTTGTATCAGACAAAAAACATCTCAAATCAGTTGTACCTGAATGAGCAGTTCACACTCTGCGAATGAAGTTAGGTACAATAATCTCAGATCATCTGGGTGTTCTCAATAGCATCATTTTTTAGCTGGAAGCAATTCAAGTGAAGATAGACAATGATAATAATGCACTCAAGCTCATCTTATCACTTCCACCTTGAAAACATGAAGTTGATCTTTATGTACCGGAATGAGACTTTGAATTTTGCAAAATTAACTAGTAAACTTTTGTCAGGAGAAAGAGGGTTGAAGGGTGAAAGACGTATTTCACAGGAAGATTGGCACTGGTAGCTTGCAATTGGACAATAATACATACTTCGTGCAAAAGAAAGATGATTGGGGATGCAGACAGTATGGGCACATGAAGAAGGATTGTCCTAACATAGTCAGTTCGTCAAAGGGCTCTAGGGTAGATGTTTCTCATCAAGAGAGACGATGAGTTCTTTTAAAGAGAGAGATAAACAATCTTCATGGTATATCTGTTTTACTATGATAGTGGATATGATATTAGTGATTCCACATGTTTACACATGATCATTGGCTTGACAATTAAGCAAGATGTGGTGGTGAAAGTTATGTCGATGATTGAAGAACTTTTGAGTGAGTCAAGTAGGCGTAGAAGTCGCACCTTAGATTTTAGCAGGATTTACCGAAATACGACAAAGAAGAAAAATCTTGGATGGCGACAGTCCTAGTGATCTAGTTTTATGGTGTACGTTATAGTTCTCTGAATTAAAAATTATGATTATTAGTGAATACAATTAAGTGTAGTAGTTGTGAATTCTTCAAATATATTGTCAATGTGGAATTTGTAAGATTTTTAGCAAAATATTAGAAGAAAAGTTGTCCCACATGAAAAAAAATATAGCGAGAGATTGTGCTCCAAGTGCTACAAAAGGGGTCACGACTTTAAAATTTATTCATCAAATTGAAACCCTTTAAACCTAGTATTTAGATCTACTTAACCGAGTGATATTTGCTTTGAGAAAATATTCTATGTAATTGAAATCGAGGAGAGAATTATGTGATTGTAATAGATGAAATATATTATATTGGCACAATGCATTTTTTGGTCGAATCAAATGCAAATCTATTAAAGTTCAAGTTTAACTTTTGGTGTCAAAGTAAGCATAACTAGCAGTAATTGACATATATTTTCAACTAAGAGTTCGTCGGTTCGATCCACGACCGCATGTCGTTAAGAAAAAAAGAAAGTCTAACTTTTGGTATTTTGGTACTTCTATTTTAAAGTTAAAAAAAATTAAAATTAAAAAAAAAACAGAAAAGAAAAGAAAAATCTTCCCCGTAATTGAATTTAGATTTAGATTTAAAGTGGAAGTTTTGCGATTAAAATTTTTATGCACAAATAAAACACCACAGGCATACATTATCTTTCTTTCCCTTCCTCTCCTGCATCTGCGACCAGAATCTTCGCCGATAAACACAGAGCCAAGCTCCAACCATGGCGTCTTCGCTCATCGCTTCTCAAGCTCTCCTTCGACCTCCCATCCTCCCACATAGTTCTATCGCCGCCGTCTCTTCCCAATCATTCAATCGCCGGCAACCTTCCCCGGTCCACAAACCTCTCTTCCTCCGTCCGCGCACTCTCCAGTCTCCAAATCTCGGCCTTAGGGTTTCAGCTTCCGCATCGCCTTCCTGTTCTTCAGCAATAGTTTCCCATCAGTCTGAAGAAATTTCGATCGGATCCCTCCTCACCGGCCCAACCCGGATACTTGCAACCGTTGTCTCTGTATCCCTAACATTTTCCAGCTTAATTCTCAAACTAATTCAGAATGTTTGGCCTACTTTGCTTGCCGGGTGTTTCGTAAGCCCTTCTCCTGGCCTCGGTGCGTACAACTCGGTCGGCTCGATGTTCTTCGCCGCGCTACGGGACCGCCCCAGCGGATATCTCAACACGCCTTTGACGGTCGTGGCTGCAGGGTTGTCCAAGTGGCTCGATATTTACAGTGGGGTTTTGATGGTTAGGGTTTTGCTGAGTTGGTTCCCCAACATCCCTTGGGAACGCCAGCCACTCTCAGCAATTCGTGATCTCTGTGATCCGTATTTGAACTTGTTCCGGAATATAATTCCTCCAATATTCGATACCCTGGATGTCAGCCCCCTTTTGGCTTTTGCTGTTCTGGGCACACTAGGCTCAATTCTGAACAATAGCAGGGGCATGTATTGAAGGAGAGCACCAGTGGGTTTGGTTTGGTTTGGCTGGTTAATGGCCGGAATTTTCGACGAGTAAGGTATAGTTCAATTAATGGAAACTTGGATTCCTGTCAGGTTTTAGGATATTTTGTATGGTAATACCGTAATTTCGATTGTTGTCTTTAGGGTCTCTAAATTTGTGAGACATGGTTCAAGACTTTGTCTGAATACAGGAATTTAGCTCGAAAATTTAAATTTTGACAGCTCTCAATGAAGTAGGTGATCGTTTCGGTTTTTTTCTTTCTCAGTTCTGTGCTTATAAAAGGCTGATATTGTTTAATTTGTTGTTTCTCCTTAAAATGTCATCTGCTGTGCATTTCAATTTTCAACAGCTTCTCCAGCGTACCTCTTGCAAACAGCTGGTTGAATGATTTAGAAGTTAGCGAGATAACTTTCTTTCTTATGTTTATGTTATATAATAAACGAGCTCTAGAGTACAGGGAATGGAGTTAATAATCAATGTTGTCTCATCTTCATCCTATAGAAGTAAGAACACTCGAATTGAATCATACTCTATAAACTTATAAAACTACTGAGTAAATTTCTTTTTTGTCTATTTCCAAAGAATGAACTTGTTTTCATGAGTGAAATTTTGTGGATTCAACTTGGATAGAATATTATACTCCCTGCCCCCGGTTCTCTCATACTGGGTGTGGTCCGTCATAGAAATCCAATTGTGTTTAACTGAGAGGAACTTGTGCCCAGTGAATTAAGCAGTCCGAGTCGGTGGAGAGTTTAATTTGATTCAAAGCGTATGACATTTATGTCTTCCTGTTTTTCTCCCCGGGATGGTTTCTTCAGGGGAGACACATAACATCCGGCATGATTTGCCTGATCCTGGCAAGGATTTAGGGTTTTTTTGTCATATTGCCTCTAAGGTCTCAAGTATTATTAAGGATGAGCTTAATACTAAAAAAATTTTATGTCTCTTGGGTCCGGGTCTTGGGGTGCTCTAAATATAAGAGAGCTTTAAGCTCCGACTTCTAGTTATCCAAATATATATATATTATATATATTTGGCATGATTTAAGAGTAAGCGATTGTTTAATTATATGGTTTGCTTGGATGGATTAGTCTATGTATGTTTGGCCGTGCAGCTAGATTTTGCATCGAGTGTCAGATGGCAAGGTCAAAAGTGCAGTCAGTTGCAAATCTTCTTTGTGGATGCCAGACTTGCCGGTCCAACTCTTCCACATTTTTGAACGCATCTGGCATTTGATTATTGTGTACAGGTGGGTTCTAGCTGTACCCAAATTGGCACAGAGGACTATTGGGATCAATTAATCAACGCCCGAGTGATTTCTAAATAAGCTGGTGATTAGTTGGTTGATAATGTGGATACTCTTTGTATTTATTTATCATTATTCTCTCAGATTCATTCGTAGCTGTTCAGCTTGTTGAAATTAAGTTGGATTTGATAAACTAGTGTAAAGAAATATATTTGTACGTTTGGATAGGTGGAAGATTTGTGACAGTCAGAATACAAAACGAAACCATCTCTGGTTTCGCTGCCATGTGAATGTCAACTCTTCACTTCAGGTGGCTTGGCAATATGGCTGGACAAGGGGCAGACATCTTGATTCTTGGATCAGGCATGCATATTTTCATGACAACGGGTTCAGCTTGGGCAACTGAATCGCCAGCCAGACTTGGCTACTAGAATCATTTATTCTCGGCTATTCTAGCTTTTAGGTTTGGCTTAAGCTTCGGTCCTTAAGATTAGGGGGAAATGAGAGCTTTTGGTTTGGATGCTTCGATGAAGCAGAAGAATTTTACTCCTCAGTGAATGATTGGGAATCCTTGGATGGATGCTTATATGTATGTATTATTTTTAAGTTCAGAAAATGAAAATGGAATCCAATTTCTATGTCTTTCGAGATGCGGATTTAGGCTTTAACCTTCCCCTTAGGACCAAGCAAGATCGATCTAATTCGAGTGTTCTTTTTTAGGTAATGAAAACGCCTTACAATTTTAAGTATCGTATGAAGTGATTTTGCTTGGTGTGGCCTGGCATTCTGTCTGACTGTGTTGTTTCAAAGCTAACAGACCTACGTTACCCTACTTTCTAGTTTTCACCACTTGGCTTGGATCTCGATTTTCTTCTCACTGCCACTGTTTGTCAAATAAAATCATATATAATTGAATCGTTTCTTGTTTGGCGCATCTTAAGAGGTAATTGAAAAGTGCATATGTTAATTTGGTACTAAAAATCTGGATAGGAGTAGATTTTTGGGGTGGGTTGGGCATTGCACAATTTTGATGTGTCAATTGTAAACAAACCAGTAGAAAAACAACGTCAAGGAAATACTCAGGCTCCTGTTTTGTCACTCTTAAACCGGATATTTAAAATTCAATGAGTTGTCAACTTTTTAATGGTATCTTGTCTTCACCATCCCGTTGAAAAATTGACAACTCATTTTATTTAAAAATAAATATTTATTTTCGTATTTTTCTTTTTAGTCGTTGAACGCGAGTATTTCCTGCTAAAAAGATGAGAGTCAAAGTGTAAGGGTATGGAGGGTGGAGACGTGTAGCCAAAATAGAGCATGCAGTGTCCACCTTGCATCGAGTTCAGCACTGACTGTGTCCTTACCTCCGTGACCGACCCACCCGCAATGTTAGCAGAGCAAGAGCATACTCCCAGTCGTCCCCTGGTGCAAGCTGATGATGGAGAAGAGAAGGAGTGCTAATTTTGCATTTGTTTTGTTGTTATGCACCACCGTCATCATCTCGGCTGGTGTTGCTGCAAAAGCAGGCGACGATCACGACAATTTGAGTGTAGAAGAAGAAGCAGGAGCAGCAAGAATTGAGGGCGAGGGCAGGGGCAGGAGTTGGGTTGAAGAAGCATTGGTCGACGCCATTTCTGTGTTCACAGTAACATCCGCAGCACCCCCTTGTGCTACTCCACACTACTGGGACCGCCTTAGGACCTGGGTCCTTGATCCACTGCTCGCCTATCTCTTCCCTCCCAAAATAGAGTAATTACATCTACTCATCTGCATGTGCGTGCGTGCATGCGCGTTGCCTCTAATTTTGTTCATCTGCGTTTGCTTCCAGTTTCCGACCAGGAAAGGCTGACGACGATGAAGATGGCGGCGGGCATGGAAATGAGAACGTGAAGGAAGCTTTAACCAAGAGTTTTGATCAAGGCAAACAAATTGTGCAGGATTCCGCCAAGGCTGCCGCCGACATTGCCGGAGAACTCTAGTCATATCTACTCTACAATACATTTGCTTCAATATCCTACTCTTGAATTCAATTTGGAATACAATATGCATGTATATTATTCTGGCCTTTGTTTATAGATGTTCTTCCTTCTGGGTGGCTAATTTGTTTCCTTTATGATTTCCTTCTTTTATATTCAGTTTTTAATCTCAATATCATAACCCAATGTTTTCACTTCTTCAATACCTTGGGATGCTCTCTAAAAACTGAAGTTTCAATGTTTTATTCTGATTCTCCACCCATTTGAGCATAGTTCTCTTTATCAAATAACTTTTTTGACCTCTAATTTTACCCACTAATTCTCTGGTCTGGTTCATTTTACTTTCTGATTGAAATTTAGGTGCAATCTTCCATTACATTCTTTTCTTTTTGGATGGTCACCTGATATCAAATATCTAAATGATAATAAATAAACAGACGTTGTCACCACATATTAGTTAGGATACAGGCTAATGCATTTCCAACTTGGTCTTCACTTTAGATAATCCAATGATTAGAACACAAAGTTGAGTTCCAGAATATAAATTATGTAATGTATGATTCAATTTACTAATTCAAATAATTCATATAATGTCCTAATATTTTGTCAAATAAATACAAATCCATTACATGTGTAGATTTCCCTATCTTCACCAAGCGAAATGTCCATTTACACAAAGAAATCTGTGTCCAAAACAGAAGGATATGGTAAAGGAGAAGGAACCAGACATGCCAATTCCATATAAATTCCTGGAATTTCGGAAGTGCACTCTTCTTCGAACTAGCAAATTGGCAACATTTCAGAAATAAATTTGCCTTTTTGGGTCGAAAGTATATCCGCCAACCAATTAGTAACCTGAGAAGATCACGAGGTCAGAAAACGAAACGAAATTAAGTGGGTTCTTGCAGACCCACTTATCACTTTAGTTTCTTATCTAAAAAAAGTGGGTTCTTGCAGAACACTGCAAATATAAATCTGGAGTTACAAACTTAAGCCAAGGAACAACTTCAATAATATGAACGTAATCTGGAGTAACAAACTTAAGCCATGGAAAATCCAGATTAACAAACTTAAGCCAAGGAAAGAATAGAATGTTGGGATGAGTCCAACTTCAATAATCTAAGCTATGTTCATGTTGCGATAATATGAGCGTAATCTGGAGTTACAAACTTAAAGCCAAGGAAAAAATAGAATGTTGGGATAGACCGTTGTCTTGAGAGTGAAAAGCAAGCGCAAGCGATAGAAAGTCTCGAGTCCAACTTCGATAATCTAAGCTATGCTCATGAACAAGAAAAAAATACTGGTGAACAAATTATACCAAAATACTAATTCTCCACTTAAGATATAGTATAGACGTGGAGAGGATACAAGATGGAGTTCCTTACTTGAATCCTACCGCGGGTTCAGCAATTCCAGATTAATATAGGCCCAACATCCTTAGCTCCATAACATGACTGGGATCCAGTTCAGGAACATTCTTGTTATGTTCTCGATCTTCGACTATGTATTCCTGAAATGAATAAAATTTATCTGAACTTAGGTGGTAGAAGGGATTGACAATTTGAGAACAACGGAGGTAGCCAGCAGTTGACGAGAGGGATAAAAGGGGGAATGACGGACTTAAATTGAAACTATCCTCTTGAAATAGTTACTGGACCTTTGTCAGTTCTTGCTTAGCAAGGACATGGTAATGGCGTTCATTTATCCTCTGTCCGCAAATAATGGCTATGAAGAAACCATAGAGTAAACCGACCAAGATGATAGCCAAGACTGCAGAAAAGAAATTATAAAACAAAAAAGTTAAAAGGCCGGATAACATAGCACCTAAACTTTCTTAAGCCGTTAACTTGATTTTCTTCAAGGATCCATTCAATTGCAAATCATAATTCTAATCAAATGATACCAAAAAATTGTGCGGGAATATTACTTACACCAAAAAATTCAATACAGATATAAAGAAGAACAAAAAAAAGTAAGGAGTAAGTCGGCAGCCTCACTGTACCAGCCATGGCATAGAACCCATACGGGTGTTCTTCATATCCAAACATTTCCCTGAGTTCCTCTCCGTAGAATTTGTACACCAACACCCCCAAGAATGCCACAATCTGTTCAAAGCACATAGCGAAGACCTCTCTAGAAAAATCAATCATAACAATGAAATGGAATTATATCATAATAGTAATGGAGAAATTTAGCCAAACTTGAATTAAACACCTCGACATAAAAGTGATTTGAGTATACATGTAACTACAAGAGCTTACCAGCTGAACAATAATAAAAATGAACGCATGGTCCCTAGCAACGAGAAACTGGAACTTTAGTCTCAACCACCAGCGATCAGGAGGGACATTTGCACGTAACACAAACATAGCTCTGCACTCCGTACAATGTGCAAAAGCAAAACCCTCCTAACAGAATTACTGAAATGGATTAGAGGTCAAAAAACATTGAAAACTTGATTGTTCTCAAATTTTACATGTTTGTATGGTATATGAAAGCAGATGTATTAGAGTCATAATCCATGAAGTTCTAAAAATTTTATGATCGAGTAGCCCTCTAAGACAGCAGTTCATCGTCCAGGAGTAAAGGAGTAACAATTGAGAATAGAGGAGCAACATGATCCGAGGGAAAACTGACCTTTGTGGACCTCCAGTTATCAAGACATAATCTATGCACATACTTTTGAGTGCCTCTGCAGTGGCATGGAGCAATTAAATCTTCTCCTGAAAGCAAATTTATATTCATACTAATAAAAGGTCGAAGGAAAGTTCAGAGAAAATTAAGACAGAATATGTATTTACTGACAATGTCTCAACTCTTAACTCACAAGTGAACCTAAATATAACATTCTTATATTTGTTAAAAAGTATGAAAAACACTGTCTTAACTGATGTTGGTGAAATTACATGACATATTTAACAGAAAGGAATGTTAGAAACCTCCAGTCTCAAGGCATATACGACATTGTGGTTGGTCTGCATTCACCAGATGACTAGTTTCATCAACATGAAGATTTTGTAAATCGTCGTCGCTGACAGAGCTCTCTCTCCCTATAGATATAATCTCGGCAGAACATGATGATTCCACAGACTGCGACACAAAA
Organism: Momordica charantia; assembly: GCF_013281855.1. NCBI lineage: Eukaryota > Viridiplantae > Streptophyta > Magnoliopsida > Cucurbitales > Cucurbitaceae > Momordica > Momordica charantia. The sequence goes on from NW_028275166.1 coordinate 9,530,814, forward strand.
TCCAATTGACTTAAAATGGGTGCACGTTCCAGAATATCTTCGTTATTTTCATCATCATTTGGTACTAGTTGCATTGTGTGAAGCTTCCCTCTTGAGTCAGTCTCGTATAGTCATCGCCTGAGCTATTATTCAGGTTGACCATTTACATGGAAACTAAAAAACCTGCATAATAAACCAAAGAAATTCAAGCTGGCGCAGAATCATGTGCGTAGAAGATCAAATGTTCACAGTTAAAGATACTAAAATTGGAAAGATAAGTAGCTCCATGTAAACGATAGACCTTTAAAACAGCAATGCTGCCGGCAATACATGGGCTAAGCTCTCAATAACAATATTGAACCTTTACCTTACATTAGTGTTGGGCGCAGGGAGGTGGAATGGTTTCTCGCGTCCATCAATCTATAAATGTTGTATAAATCAACATTCTCATTCCTCAGATCATAGATTAAAAAAGATTGGGATGTTATCAATGGGTTCATGTGCTTTGACCATATACTGAGCTTCCAAATGGTGAAGGAGGGATGAGAAAGAAGGAAAAAGAGTATGCAGAAATTTTATTGCGCTAGCTAAACATAATGCAGAGATTATACTTGTTCCAGTCCTCCAATTCTTTTCTTCTCACATCTTCCTTCTTCTGCTACTATTCTTATATGGAAACTGTACGTATTCTATGTCATATAATGACATTATCTAGATTCTACGCACTTCAAGCTTTTCGACAAAAGCATCCTCTCCCCTGTATTTAGGATTCCTGGATATGCTGGAAATGGTTCGGTTCTGGACTAAAATACTAATCATACGGCCGTTTCATGTTGGCCAGTAGCATCGGCAAAAACAATCCGATTGTTTATGCAAAGTCAAGCAACTTAATCCTGAAAGAGATCAATGCAATGCAAAGTAGGCGCAGTAAAGCAATAAAATATCTGAACCCACTAAATGTAAAGATAATCAACATCGCCGGTGAAGATATATTTCCTTTTTCAGATCGCCGTGGAAAGAAAATTTGCAGGGGGCGTGGTAATCCAAACAGATAACGAAAAAAAAAAAAAAAACAATCGAAGACTCCAAATATGAGCGGTAAAGGGCACCGAATCAAGCAATCATGCAAAAATTGAGCTAAATTGTGACAGATTAATAAGAACAATGCGCGAAAAGTGGATTTTCCAATTCAGTAGCGTACGTGAAGAGGTAAAAAGAAGGAACAAGAAAGGAAACAAAGCATGGGATGAACAAATCAAGGAAGGGAAGTCGTACCGGGGGAGGCAGAGCCGAGCGGAGCAGGTACTGTAGTAAGGGAATCCGTGAAGATCTCCAGAGGATGAATGAGAAATGGTGGAGAGGAAGAGGGAGAAGGAGAGGGGCAAAATTAGAAGATGAAATTTCCAAATTGATTTTAGTTGAACGGGCGATTGGGATTAAACAGAGCGCTCACGGGACTGACCAAATGAAATGGGATGGGAAGGCTAACGCAGTGGCTTTATTTATATATTTTACGTTAAAAATCATAATTTTCTACTTTCACCCCTTTAGTCACTTAATTTCAATCTGTAACGATTCGGTATTAACAATTTCGTAATTTTAACCTGTAATGATTTAGTTCTTGTAGTTTAAAATTTGTAACAACAAAAAATTTCATTAAAATTAAGTGTCAAATTTTATCATATAACAATTTAATTTTTCTAATTCATAAACATATCTGGTCTCTTTTTAGTTTATCTATCTATACATACAAGAAACTTAACAAAAAAAAAATCACGATAAGGACTAAATCGTTACCAACTTTAAATTACAATGATTTAAATTGTTACATGTTAAAGTTCAAAGATTAAATTGTTACTAATTTGAAAGTACACGTATAAATCGTTTCAAACTAAAGTTTAAGGACTAAATTGTTAATTCGAAAGTACCAGGGCTAAAAGTAATTTTTAATCTATATTTTATTATATTGGAGTTGATGATGTGTGTTTTTTTTCAACCAAATATAATAAGGTGAGACTGTGGTCCTGTAAAATTAGTCAAAGTAGGCACAAACTCAAGAAAAAGTAAGATACCGTGTAATAATCATGCCTCCAAATATGTAGTACTCAAATAGAAAAGATATATTCTTTATATATGAATAATAAAACTACTTCACATATGGTATGAAAATTTTCCGTACTACAGAATGGCTAGATTTTCTCCTTATTGATAAGTCAAGTATTTTTCATAATTTTCTATGTATTTTTTTAATAATCAAAAATATAGTAGAGTGAGCTGGTTGTAATGTGGAATTAATTGAGACGAAAGCCGCTTAGTATATAATATATATATATATATATATATATATTAGAGTTGGAGCGTAATTAAAAAGAGGACTTTTTGTTTTTCTCTGATTTTGTTGCGATTTTTCTCTAATCTTATTCTTAGCAGCTGAAATGGAAACTCGATTGCAAATTGCATTTCTTCCTTATAGAATCTTTTTGTTTGATGCGATGACTCCCTTTCTACTACCTCTCTGTATGACTCTCTCCCACTCATAAATACGTTACCAATTATCTAACCTTCATTTCGTTACATTTATTTGTTTTTTTCACTACTTGTGATTCTCAATTTTGGATGTTCTATATCTAACTTCGCTCTAACAAACCAAAAAAAAAAAAAATTATAATGAGAGAAATATGGTGCTTCAATTTTTATAGACGATCATTTTCAATAAAAATTTTTACTATAAAGTCAGAGTTTCGATCCCTACCCACATATGAATTAAAAAAAATTATCCTCTAGATGGTAGCTAAACTCAAATGAGTAGTAGACACATGTTCATTTAGATCATGTTTACTTACCAGGAATCGAAATAAAAATCAATCGGAATCGAAATGTTATTCCTTTGATGTTGTTTACATAAATTTTCAGGAATCGGAATCATAATTCAATGTTGTTTACTAAAAACTGTCTAGAATCGGAATCGGAATGTTATTCCTTTCTTATTTCTAGTTAATTAATTATAAATGCATTCTTGTGTTAATTTTTTTAATTAAAATAACAATAACAATTTATTTTAATTTATTTTATTACAATACAATTGATAGTAAATATTTTTTATTATATTAAAATAAAATTATATCAATTAAAATACCTTTTTATTATAATTTAATATAAAATATTATTCAAATTTATTATTCAAATAGTCAATGATAATGAATTATATTTTAAAAAATCAATTGATATTAATTAATAATATCAAAGTAAACAAAAATTAAAATTAAATAATAATAAAATCATACCAACCAATAAAAGCTGTATAAATTTTTACTAAAAGAAAAAATTAGAAATGAAAAATAAATAATTAAAAAATATATAGATCTCATTAATAAAATGAGAGAAATGATAAAAGTGGTAAAGTAACTCCAATAAATGTGTAGGACCCACAAAATAAATAATGAAAATTAGATTGATTAGGATGTAGGAAATGAATGAGACTGTCGCTTTTAAAAATGAGATTTCAAATTTGAGGTGGGTCCACAATTTGATGGTAATAAAAAAATTTATTCTCATTCCTGGATTCTCAAGTAAACACGGTCAGTAAAGGTAATTTTGAAGACTGACTAAATTTTCTATATAATTAAAAAAATTGAAATATTAATTATAGTTTATTTTATACAAATTAATAGTTTTTTTACGTGATTACTTATTTAAAAAACAATTGATTAAAAATAAAAAAGAAGTTATTTTTGTTGGTACAAAAATATTTGACATCAAGAAAAAATATATAACTTTAAAAATACACTAAAAGAAAAATTATAATAATATTATATATTTTTATTATTTCATATTTTGATATTTATATTATGGCTACACACCACGAGGGCATGGGTGAGCTTTTGGCCTTTAACATAGATCACAAAATAAAGAAATTGACAAGGGGTGATATTGTATATAAAAAAAAATCTCAAAATCTCCCGAAAGCGCTATGTAGCCTAACTAAGATTTTAAATGTGGATATCGATGGAAATGTCAAGACCTCAATTTCATGGAGATATCAATAGAATGTCGATGTTGATGAATATTTATGTAAAAGTTATAGAAATTAAAAAATCGAAAAAAAATATTTAAATTAACAAATAAACATTTTCATATTTCTAAATAAGTTAAAAAAATAACTAATACTAATACTATGTATATATTAGCGACATTTTGTTGATATTTTTCATATTTTGTCAATTTTTTTGTACTATGATTGAAATATCGATTTACCCCTAATGTTGATGTCGAATCCATGAAAACATGGACATGTCGATGGAAATGTCGTCGTGTTGACAGATATTTAGAACCATGAACCTAACAAACATGTAAAAGTTATACTTTCCATGTTCTTATTGGAAACAACTATTTTTTCCTTTACATATCAAAGGTCGTTACATTTCATGCTTTACTACCAATTTTTGACATTTGTAACTTGTGTAATATCATATGTTCCATAAGAAAATTTATATGTTTTAGGAATTGAGTGGCGACCAGATTAGATTTGATGTGACTCTTTTTCAAATTTACAGGTAAAATATCTATTAGAACTATTATTACTTTTTTATATATATTGATCCTATCAAATTTCTTTGATAGTTTCTCCACGTTAATAAAAAGTTAAAACATAAAATAAGAATGATACTAATTATATGTATAAAAAGAGCTAGAAACTTCATCGTCCCAAGTTTTTAGTAACTATTATATTTAAATAGTCAAATCCATGTAAAATTAATAAAAATGTTTTGTAAAAAAAAAAGAATTAATAAAAATGTAGCCTAGACATTTAAGCTTGACGGCAACAATTAGATCATTGTAAATGAAAAAGATTATTTTTTTTTTTTTTTAAGTTAAGAGGGTAGTTTATGGATACACAATTTTATAATTTAAAATTAAAATTTATTTATATATTCTCTTATATTTCTTGTATTTTATTTTTTTAAATAGACATATTTGTACAGAAAATTTGTAATTTCTTAATTTCTTTTATTTTCATTTTTTCAAAATTGACATAATCTAGGATCCTTTTTCCTTCTTTCCAAAATAACAATGATGAAATTTGGTTCCTTCCATGCAATTGAAAAATGAGTAGAAAAATAAAGGAAAATCACAAATCAAATCACGGAAAAAATACAAATTACTTAAAAGAAAATGTCGAAGTTCGGGTTGGAACACAGGATAAATTAGACTAGCTACATTTTTACATACAAATTATATGGAGCACCTGGGGATTTATGTTTATGTTTAGTGTAATATTGTTTGTTTCTCCTAAAATATGTGCTTCAATACGTGTTTATACTTGTACTGTTTCTATTTATGTAAACTCATGATCAAGATTAGTAGATTAATTGGTACACTTTGGTGTTAGATCACTTCCGTAGATTCTCGATTTCGACAATTAGAAACTGTTGTGGTCAAAAGATGTTACGAGGGTGAAAACAAGAACAAGATAGCTCGATGACTTGAGCCAATCCATAGGTACGCAGATAATTCTTAGATCAAAGTGGGACAAAATAGACATTCAAAGTTAAATTATACGACGCAGCGGACATTGTACCAAAAATTAATACTCTAGAGATTAGACCCGTGACACCAGGCCCAGTAGAATGAGTCATGCCTCGCATTATCATTATTATTATATTTTTGTTTACTGACGAATCCTGGATTTCCATACGCGGTCCTCATTCAGTAGACACGTGTTGTTACACGTGTCGTCTCGTTGACGTGTAGTGGGGCGTTCGCCCAATTTACGTAGGATCCCACCTTTGTCTCCTCTCCAAATCTATCCCCTGCCTTCGACTTTACTTGTTGCTGCTTCCTCAAGTTTCTATTATATTTAATTGTTTAATTATATTTCCCCTCCCTTGTATTTTTTCACCATCATCCTCTCTCCATTTTGCAATTATTAAATGAGATGAATGTAAAAATTATATTCTTTTTTTATAAAAATGAATGAATTGTCAAATTCGTATGGATAGTGAGAACGAGATTTGATCATCACTTAAGTTAATTATTTTCCTTATTTTATCATTGAAGTGCCATTTTTCCTATTCAGTCTGTCATTTCTATAACCATAATCAAAGTTTTAAATGTCAATGTCAATAGAAATATCGTGGTCTCCATTTCATAGAAATATAAAAAAAACGCATGTATCAAAATATTTTTAAAATTTTTAAAAATAAATATATTTTTTAAAATTATTTAAACTAACAAATAAGTATTTCATCAGTTTTAAATAAGTAAAAAAAGATCCATATTAATATTATATCTATAGTAGTTACATTTTGTCGATTTCTTTTTACAATATTATGGAAATGTCTATTTACTCTCATGTTACTGTTGAACCAATTGATATTTGTAAATATCGATATGTCGTGGATATTTAATACTATTTCCAATAATCTAATAATTTTTCAGAAAAATAAAAGCTTAACCTAAGTTGTTTCTATTTTTAAATAAATATAGTGGCTAACATATATTCGAATTTTCATCCCTACTTTTCCAACTAAAAAAACCAATTTAATTAAAAATTTTACCTTTTTAGTATAAATTTAATTTCGTTATTGTACTCATATGACAAGTTTACTAACTTACGTAGTTATTTTATTTTATGAGTTTAAATTCTACCTCAATTAAATAAATCGGTTTTAAAAGAAAAGTATTTTTTTTATAATAATTTTTTTTAAAATAAAAGTAAAAAGAATGTCTATCAAATTAATAGGACATTTTGTTTAGAGGAAATTAATACGACATTGTTTTTTTGAGAGAAATTAATACGACATTTAAAAAGAGTATCTACCAATAAATTAAACATCGTCCAAAAGTATACAAAATTAGGACTCAATCATATATTTTAAAAAATAAAATCCCTCCGTCAAATAAAAATAATAATAAAAAAAAAAATCTCAATTTATTTTTGCTTTTACCAACTCTCTCCCAACCCTTGAGTCTCTGCACCCACACTGTGTTATGGGTTTTGGAAGCAAACATTTATTTTGTCTTAAAAAACAGCTAAATTCTCTCCTCTTCGTCTCTCTCCCCACCATTTTTTCTCCGTAGCTTTTCGTTCTTTGTTTTTTCCTTTGCCTCCGCAGAAATTCCGAGAGGCTTGGAACTCTGAAATTCATACTTTTCAGTACTGCTGCTGTTGCTGGTAATACTCCTACTCTGCATCCTCTTTTCCTGCTTCTTTTTCATCATCTTCTTCAACTGTCAACAACTCGGAACTTGTTTCCCACTTCCTCTGCGTCTGAATTCCCTAATTGTTACCAAAAAGTTCATTGTTTGACCTCTTGGAAGTTTTTTGCTTCAGCTACTGCTTCTTGTATCATCCTCTTCTATTTCATTTGGGCCTTTAGTGTCTGATTGGGTTTCTTTAGACCGTTTATTTATGATTCAATTTCTTATGATTTTATTGGGATTCAAGAGTTGGAGTTAGAATGAATACGTGTGGAACAGTCTGCTCTGTTTATCTAGCTGCACTTAGCTTCCGTTTTTACTCTTGCTAGTTCAATTAAGGTAAAAATTGTATTCTATCGACAAGTTAGCCCATGAAAAGTTTCTTGATTTTTTACCTGTGTAAATTTGAAAGATTGTTTGTAGGATCAAATGCCTAAGCATTGCTCAATTGACTATCACTCCGATAATGGAAAGAGGAATGCTAATTTTTCCTTCTACATCTATATGTTAATATATTTGATCATTCTTCTTCCTCTTCTTCTTCGTCGTCTATGATCTCCTTTTTTTTTTGGCTCTGTTTCTTGACCTCTATTCTTTAATTCTATGTAAATATTTAAGCTTAACTTAAAATTTTTATTTGTTTTGCTTAGTGCGAAGGTAATTATATCATGAAAATTTGGAGATATATTATATATTGTTTTTAATTTTACAGAATTAGGATTTGAGCTTTAGTTCTTAATGTGTGTGCGTGAATTTGTTTGGGCTTTTGTGATCTTGCATGCACTTTCTTCCTGCAACCTATCTTTACTCATTGATGGTTTTGTCTCCCATCAGTTAAATGAACTTTTGTTAGGCATTTGTTTTGAAATAAAAAAACCTTGAGATTTCAGGTGCCAGTGTTTACCTTCAGCGCAATTTATTGGCATCCAGCCATGATGATGATATAAACTATTTTATTTGGCATTTGGCATTTGTGTTATTATATATTAACACCACTGATGAAGAAATTGTACTAAAGAGACCTTTGTTTTTGGACAAAGGATTTCATACAATTCTTACAGTAGGATGGCAACTGAGAGCCCTACCAGAATTGTGGACAGGTTGGGTGATAGAAACTGGTCAGCTACTAAAGATATAGCAGCCTTTGGATCTCCGTTTGAAAACATTGCATCAGAGGAGTTGGGATCAATCTTAGAGATGCATAATTTTAGTAGAAATTTATCAGATTTGATTCCTAATCGGAGTGGTAGTGCACCGCCAAATATGGAGGGTTCTTTTGCAGCTATTGGAAACCTGTTAACTCAGCAGGACTCTAGCCTAGTTACAAGCTTGTCTACTTTATGTGATGCTTTAGAAAATTGCATGTCAGAAGAACAGCTGCGCTCTCACCCAGCTTATTTCGAATACTATTGTTCCAATGTTAACTTGAATCCAAGGCTTCCTCCCCCTCTTATATCACGAGAAAATCGTAGATTAGTGCGGCACATTGGCGGATTAAGCAAAAATCGGAGAGTGAGCTTTTCAGATGACACTGCTAATGAATTTTTGCTGATATCCCAAGGCTCCCTTTCTACTCATCAGGAGGAGACTCCGGAGGATGGACTGTTAAAGCAAGTTTCCGAAAACTTGACAGAGAGAAATAGTACTGCTTTGCCTACACAGAACATATCTTTTACAACAAGTCACCGCAAGAGCTTGGTTGATTTGATACAGGTATTGTGTACCATTTTAGTTGAGACCATTGAGAAGTTAGAAAAAAAATGATGTTTTCAATACTGATTTTTGGTTTCACGGCTACTGTAGATCTTTCTTTTTTCCTTTTATTTAATTGGATTGAAACTAAATCTTCCAAAACTATCTTTATTTTCTTATTTCACTGTCTGGTACTGAGAGTTAAGTTTGTAATGTACTAATACCATTAATATCACCTACCTGTAATTCTTAACCTGTTCAGATAGATACAGGGGTATTTATTATAATAGATTCTTCACCAACCCTGTATCCTATTAACCTGTCTTATTTACTTTGGGTATGTGCAGGAAGACTTCCCCCGGACCCCATCTCCTGTGTATAATCAGTCACTTTTAACGAGTCGATCAACAACAGAACAAGCAGCTGAGAGTGATTTGGACACTATTGCCTCTTGTGTTTCATCTATAAGTATTTCAAAAGTACTGGAATCAAGTTCATGCTCTTCTGACGTTTGCTTGGAGACAAGTAATGTAGTTAGGGATCCAATGGGGTTAATATCCAATGATGCTCTTCTGAAGAAATCTCCAAAGATAGAGAAATCTGACAGAACGCGGAGCCAACAACAAGAGGAATCAAGAGGGAAAAGTGTTTGTGTGGAGAACATTGCAGCAAAAACTGGGACAATTGGACATGATATTCCCAAATTAGAGTCTAGAACGAAAGCATCCATTGTTGAGAGTAATAGAAACAAACTAAATCAACAATCTTATGGGAGAAATCACCCATATATCTATTTGTCAAAGCAACAAGGGTTTCCAAGTCCACCTTCAGATATTCAGTCCCAGATGGTTTCTCAAGGAATTAGCCACCAAGAAGTTGGGCTTGAAAACTATTCACATGGACAACACAATTTTTCAACTGCTGAGGTACAAACAGTATTTCATTCGTCAGCACTCACTCCTCCCTTGTATGCTACTGCAGCAGCATATATGGCTCCAGGAAATCCATTTTACCATAATTATCAACCGTCAGGTTTGTTTAGTCCTCAGTTCAATGTGGGAGGATATGCTATGGCTTCCACAGTTTTTCCTCCATTCATGGCTGGGTATCCTTCACATGGTGCAGTTCCTCTGCCAGAGCCTTCTGGATCAAACTTCAGTGGTCGAAATGCTGGTGTCTCAATAGGGGAAAGTATTCCACCTGTGGGTGACATACAACATCTGAGCAAGCTTTATGCCCAACCTGGATTCATTTACCCACCTTTTGTGGATCCCATGCATGTACACTATGGTCAACGTATAATTGAGGAGCCTTATGGTAGTTCAGCTCATCATGGTCAATTGGCTTCTAGAAATTTTAGTCAAATGCCGATCAATTCTTTTGTTTCACAACAAGATTCAAATGTTGCTGCTTATTTAGGTGATAACGAAATTCAGTCACCAAAAAATGGGAGTTTTAACATCTCGAGTCTCAGAAAAGGGGTTACTGGTGGTAATTACGGAGATTCCTCTAGCATGAGTGGCATCATGCAATTTTCAGTCCCATCTATTGCAAGCCCTGCTTCGCCCTCATCTCCAGTTGGTGGGGTGAATCATCTAGGCCAACGAAATGAAATGTGGTTTCCTCCAGGTTTAGTCCGAAATGCAGGGGCATATTCTGGATGGCAGGGGCAAAGAGGCTCCAATAACTTCGATGACCCCAAAAGGCACTCTTTTCTTGAAGAACTGAAGTCAAGCAATGCACGGAAGTTTGAACTCTCTGATATAGCTGGGCGTATTATTGAGTTCAGGCAATGTTTCTTCAGCATCTTTACCCTCAAATTTGTCATGTGCAATTATAATTTTCTTTCTTATAGATCATGATTTTCCACACCTATTTTACTTCAGTGTTGATCAACATGGGAGTCGCTTTATTCAACAGAAGCTCGAGCACTGCAGTTCTGAAGAGAAGGCATCTGTGTTTAAAGAAGTTCTTCCGCATGCCTCTAAATTAATGACTGATGTTTTTGGGAATTATGTCATTCAAAAGGTATATTATTATTCTAGAACTATGTGCATTTTCTGTGTCTTGAAGTTTTAATCCTAATATTCTATTTTGGACTTTGCATTCAACGATATATGTGTGTTTGCTCGATTAATTCTTACATATCTTCCACAGTTTTTTGAACATGGAACCCATGAGCAGAGGAAGGAGCTTGCTGATCAACTTGCTGGACAGATGGTACCTCTAAGCTTGCAGATGTATGGTTGTCGTGTAATCCAGAAGGTAAATTGTCACAAACCACATGGCAAATGTGATAATTTTGGTCCTTTTTCATATTTGCATTTTCAATTTGAGAAGACTTCTTGGGTTATCAGTGCTTCAACTCACAAATTAAACTGGGTGGTGGGGGGGTCTACAGTTTCAATCATTGCTGGAGATTTTTGGCAGGTGGGGTGTTGCATGATGGTTAGCTGCTTTTGAGTATTGAGGCTTTGAGTTTGGTTTCTAAAATTTCTTTATGACTTGATAATTTTAAGCACTCTACAGCATTGAGAGAATTATGGTTGGATTGATTCAAGTTTTAATTTGCTCCACTGTTTTCTTCCTTCCTTCCTAATAATATATACAAACAATCGCAATTTTTTCTGAAAAATGCTCGAGACTGTCGAGATATTGGGAAAAATATGCAAAATGAGGTGCCAAAAGCATGCTAACAGCCATGAACATGAAGAATTTGTCCTTTAGATTGTTTTTGTGCTTTGTTAACTCGTGTGAACAAATTTGTCCCAGTCATTCTTCGTGTGAACTCCTCTACTTAACCAATTAGCTCCTTTCCTTTTGTAAACAGTTGTTATTCTTTCTGGTTCTTTTTAGTTTGCTTTGTTGATCTCTCCCTTGTAAGTTGGTGCATTTGAAAGTTCGATTTTCCATTTTTTTTTTAAATTGAATTTTCTATAAAAGAAATCCTTCAGGATGAAAAGAAATGAGACAGAGGAAGAACGTTGGTGAGATCATAGGTGTGGTAGACCCCTAATTAAAAATGTATACGGTAGGAAGAGGTAAAAGAGGAGAGTAAGTTCGTTAGGAAAAGAGGATCTTTTATCTTTTGGAATTTTGTGTCAAGTCTGATGATTTTAGGGGCGGGAGCTCCCAAATCCTCTCTTCGCAATGACCCTGTTTGTTCTGTTTATAGAAAAGGTTTGCAACTTGAAGTTTGTAATTATAGTGATTTTGTCTCAGGAAGGAAGATGAAGGATTTGAAGGATTTGTATATTTATATAAGCAGAGCATAGATCTCTTAATTGTTCTTTTTGTAAGAAATGTAACATATATAGGTCTAAGCTAGGTTAAGAACATAGTAACTAAAGTTTGATTATTGAGAATCTGAGATGTACACAAGTGCACTCTTCCTTTGTTGTTTTAAACTTTGAAATATAAGGAAAGTTTGAGGTTGTGTTAGAAGACATTATTTATCATCATATTGAAACTACTTTTTTAGAAACCAATAATCAATACTTGCATGCCAACTATTTTCTAGAATATTCTATATTAGACAAGTCTTTATGAGTGCTTTACAAGAATGCTTTGGAGGACCTCGATCATATTTTGTGGCATTGTCAGTTCACCGAAGGTATTTGGGGGTGCTTTGATCTTTTTGAGGTGCCTTGGATTCATAATAGGGATTTTGGTGCTGTGATGGAAGAGGTGCTTTGGGAGGGAAGGTTCTTGTGGCTGGCTTGTTTCTTTGCTATTATGTGAGGGATTTAGATTGAGAGAAACAATAAAATTTTAGGGGTGGAGGGAGATAGTGAGTCAGTTTGGAAGCTCATTAGATTTAACACCTCCTTATGAGGTTGATTTAGAAGTTGTTTTGTAATCATCAATTATGAATTATCATTTTGAATTCGAGACCCTTCCTATAGGCTAGTCTTTGGTTGTTGGGCTAATTTTTTTTGTATGCCCTTGTGTATGTCTTCTTGTTTTTATTTTCTCAATAAAAATTTCGATTTCTTATAAAAAAAAACGTCTTTTTGAGTGCTTTTTTCTTTTTCTTTTATTTTTTCCTGAAAAACTATTTTAAAAAGCAGTCTTAACTAATGTAAGGTAGAAAATATAGAACCAATACGACTTAAGAAACTAACGGTAGAGATTATTGTTATTATTATTATTATTTTTTTATAACTGGGAGTTAAGTTTATTCCCTTCTAGTCGGGGAAACTTGTACCCGACCTAAGGGCCGGACCCGGGAGACCTCAAGGGTTTTTGGTATTAAACTCATTCGAAAACCTTAGCACCTCTAAGTCGGGATGACCAAGAGACCCCCAAGCCATTGCGGATGCCGATGGGACGGCCCCTTGGGGGCAACGGGTAGAGATTATTTAGAATAAAAAAGGAAATAAAATTGTTGGCTTACTCTGAATAAAGACTGATTGCCGAGTCATATCAGCTACCTAAGTTTTTATCTTATGCTTGATGCTTCTTTAGGCACTTGAAGTTATTGAACTGGATCAAAAGACACAGCTCATTCATGAGCTTGATGGTCATGTGATGAGATGCGTGCGTGATCAAAATGGGAATCATGTTATACAGAAGTGTATAGAATGTGTTCCTTCAGAAGAAATTGGTTTTATCATTTCTTCTTTTGGAGGTCAAGTTGCCACGCTTTCCACACATCCATATGGCTGCCGTGTTATCCAGGTAACAATGAACATGAGCTGGATTTGATAAATGATGATTTTAGTGTTATGTCTCTTCTTCATCTTCTTTTAAATTTATTTATTAAAAAATGTGATTATCTTTCGGTTTTGTTTTTCATTTTCAATATGGTATCAGAGAATTTTGGAGCATTGTTCTGATGAGGCCCAGAGTCAGTGTATAGTGGACGAGATTTTGGACTCTGTTTATGTTCTTGCTCAAGACCAATATGGAAATTATGTCATCCAGGTTTTTGTTTATACTCGGACCTTTTTACTCACTCCCTTTCTACAATGCAATCCTCTTCAGTGAATTTGATATGCTATTCAAACGTCTCATTGCCTTCATCTAATTGAATTATGTTGGTGTATAACCAAAGGATGAAAACTTTATTGATTTTTTCAATGAATGAAACAGAAGGGAAAGATGCCTTTTATAGGCTTCTGTTGGAAGGGAAAGGGTAACAAACTTAACTAACCAATTCCAATTTACCAACTAACTTGTTAACTAACCACTTACCAACTAACTTCTTAATAAGATAACTAAACTAATTATTGTAAAAGTATCAACGAATACATCAAATTCCCTCCTCCTAAGGAAAACTCGACCTCGAGTTTCAACATGCTAATTGAAAAGAGTCTGGTGCTCTATATTCATTTATATCCGCCACATTGAATACTGGCTGGATTCGCAAGTCTTTTGGAAGATTGACGCGGTATGCATTGTCCCCATATTGGTGCAGGATTTCAAAAGGGCCTATCTTCTTGTCCCGTAATTTGTTGTAGGTTCCTTTAGGGAAACGCGACTTCTTAAGATGAACCATAACTAGGTCACCTATCTTGAATTGTTTAGGTCGTTTGTGAACATCAGCATCGGTTTTGTATTGAGTAGCAGCTTGTGTGAGGTTGTCCATGACTTCTTTATGTAGTTCTACGATCCTTTCAGCCATTTTCTCTGACTCGACACTGATATCAACAAAATGGGGCAAATTAGCAAGATCAATAGTAAGCCTAGGTAATTTAGTATACACAATCTCAAAGGGGGACTTCCCTGTGGATCTATTTTTCATATGGTTGTAGGCGAACTCAGCTTGGGCAAGAGTGAGGTCCCATTGCTTTGGCTTGTTTTGGCTAAGACACAGGATTAGGTTTCCCAAGGTTCTGTTGGTAACTTCCGTTGGCCCATCCGTTTGAGGATGGCTAGTGGTACTAAATCGCAATCCGCTATCAAACTTTTTCCATAGTGTCTTCCAGAAGTAGCTTAAGAATTTAACGTCCCTATCCGAGACAATAGTTTTTGGTATCCCATGTAGCCTTACTATATCACGGAAAAACAGATTGGCCACGTATATGGCGTCGGAAGTTTTCTTACAAGGTAAGAAGTGAGACATTTTACTAAATCTGTCCACTACTACCAATACCGAATCATAGCCATGTTGTGTCTTTGGCTAGCCAAGGACAAAGTCCATAGACAAGTCCTCCCAGATAGATTTTGGTATTGGTAATGGTGTATATAGTCCCGTATTTTGGGATTGGCCTTTGAACTTTTGACATATAATGCAGCGTAAAACAAAGTTATTGACATCCTTTCGGATGTGCGGCCAAAAAAATCGGTAAGCCACCAGTTCAAATGTTTTAGTGGTCCCAAAGTGTCCTGCCAGACCGCTAGCATGTAAGTCTCTTATTAGGACTTCACGTAGAGATGTGTGTGGTATACAGAGTTTATCACCCTTAAAAAGAAAACCGTCCATGATATGGAAGTCTTCACAATTGACATGTTGCTGACACTTAATCCAAATGTCTTTGAAATCAGTATCATGTTCATATGATGTAGGTAGGTGATCAAAAGCAAGGTTTTGTCCAGCTAACAACGTCAGTAGGCTTGCTTTTCTACTAAGGGCATCAGCCACTTTATTAGTAACGCCTGCTTTATGCTTTATTACGAAATCAAATTTTTGAATAAACGATATCCAACGAGCATGCATTTGGTTAATGGTTTTTTGTGTTTGAAGAAATTTTAGTGAAAAATGATCGGTAAAAAGAATGAATTCCTTACCGATAAGATAATGTTCCCATTGCTTGAGTGCCCATATGAGTGCATATAATTCTTGTTCATAGGTGCACCACTTCTGTCTAGGGGGAGTTAATTTTTCACTAAAAAACTCTATAGGATGGTGTCGTTGTGATAAACTGCCCCAATCCCCAAGCCCGAAGCATCCACTGCTATTTCAAATGGTTGACTAAAATCAGGGAGGGCAAGGACGGGTGTGGTACTGAGTTTTTCTTTGAGGTTGTGAAAGCTTTGGTCTTGATCAGTATCCCATGTAAACTGTCCTTTCTTAAGCTTAAGGAGCGGCAATGGTGCTGAAATTACGGATAAATTTCCTATAGAAAGATGCTAAGCCTAAGAAGCATTGGACATCTCGGACAATTGTAGGGGTAGGCCAATGTGTAATAGCTGCAATTTTGGCTGGGTCAACCGAAATACCAAATCGAGAGATGATGAATCCTAAGAAGGATATCTCAGTACGAAGAAAGGAGCATTTTTTAAGGTTAATATGAAGCTGATGTGTTTCTAATGTGTGAAATACTGTGCGTAAATGAGTGATGTGGTCTTCGTGAGTTTTGCTATAAACTAAGATATCATCAAAGTAAATAACAACAAAGTGATTAAGGAAAGGAAGAAAAACCTGGTTCATTAACCTCATGAAGGTGCTTGGGGCGTTGGATAGCCCAAAAGGCATGACGAGCCATTCAAAAAGTCCTTCATTGGTTTTGAATGCTGTCTTCCATTCGTCCCCTGGGTGGATACGGATTTGATGATATCCACTCTTTAGGTCGATCTTTGAAAAAAGCTGGGCACCATGTAACTGATCCAATAAATCAGATAGACGAGGAATAGGGAAACGATATTTTATGGTGATCTTGTTAATGGCACGACTATCCACACACATATGCCACGAACCATCCTTTTTAGGAGCCAACAAAACTGGAATAGCATTGGGACTCAAACTTGGCCGGATGTGACCTTTGTTGAGTAACTCCTGAATTTGTTCATGGAGAATGTGATACTCTTTAGGACTCATGCGGTAATGAGGAAGATGGGGTAAAGTAGCTCCCGGAATGAAATCAATCCGATGTTGTATGTCCCGTAAAGGAGGGAGGTCAATAGGATCTTGGCTTAAAATGGGAAATTCGGATAATAACTCCCGGATTTCGGGTTGGTCAAAAGCTGCGGAAGGAGCAGGTGTGTCATGTTTTACTACTAAAGCCAAAACGACAGAGTCCTCCTTCTGGATGAAGGTTTTGCCTTTAATAAGGGAAAACAAAGGTGTAGGATTGATGTTCTTGTCACGTTTCTTCTTAAGGTCGATGGTGGAAGGTAAAGAGGATAATCTTTTTGCCCATCCACGTGAATTCATATGTATTATCCCTCCCCTTGTGGATTGTTTGGAGATCAATTGCCAGGGACGACCAAGGAGAAGATGACAGGCATCCATTTCCAAGACATCACAAATGATTTGATCTCGATATTGGTTTCCAATAGAAAGAGGTACGGTGCATACTGAATTGACAGTAGCTTCACCTCCTTTTCGTATCCAAGATACCTTATATGGGTTAGGATGTG
Organism: Momordica charantia; assembly: GCF_013281855.1. Lineage (NCBI taxonomy): Eukaryota > Viridiplantae > Streptophyta > Magnoliopsida > Cucurbitales > Cucurbitaceae > Momordica > Momordica charantia. The sequence continues at coordinate 9,547,989 of NW_028275166.1, forward strand.
GATCCACCTTGAGGTTAAGTGCAGACAAGTTTCTGAGAAACCATGTTTTCACTACTGCCGCTGTCGATGATCACATTACACACTTTACCGTTAATGGTGCAGCGGGTCCGAAAGAGGGAATGTCTTTGCGGTTGGAGTTCAACTTTGGGAGTCAAAAAGGATCTTTTGGATCATACAGTTGACAAGATCACCTTCATCGGCTTCGACATATGCCGTATCATTGTCCAAGATGTCATCATCCTCCGGAACATCAGGTTCATCTTCATCAACCAGCGCAATAGCACGTCGTTGAGGACATTCATTAGAGAGATGCCCGACCTGCCCACAACGGAAACATTTGCCCAAAGTAGGGTGGGTATATTGATTAGTACCTTTTCGTGTTGGTTGATCAGGGGATTTAAAAGGAAAAGAAGACTTAGCTGGTTCTTCAAGATTGTTGGCAAGAGTAAGAGTGGATGAAGTCCCCGAGTCCATTGGTTTGCTTGACTCAGGAAGAGCAGTTTTAAAAGAAGATGCTCTGTCCCAAGTAGTCCGACGTATAGAAGGCTTCAATCGTTTCCGCTCAAGTTTCTCTTCAATCTTGGTAGCCATGGTGATTGTTCGATCAACATATTGATGGATTGGACATCCAATTGATCTTGAATGTCCTCTCGAAGACCATTTACAAATCGCGCGATCTTGTAGTCCTTTGATTCGGCCAAGTTAGTCCTTGCACCAAGCCAGTGAAATTCTTCAGCATAATCGGCGATGGTCTTCGAACCTTGACGGCATCTCTGATACTGCTGATACAACAGTTGCTCGAAATTAGCTGGCAGAAACCTTTCACACGCATCAGACGGAGCATCCGTGGCCAGCTACGAATGGGCTGTTTTCCTAAACGGCGGCGATTGATCTCAAGCTGATCCCACCAGGCAGAAGCTCCGGATTGCAGTTTGAAGGCCACCAGATGGACCTTCTTATGTTCAGGCGTGTTGGTATAATCGAAGAAATTCTCAACGTTCTTGACCCAATTCAAGAACCCTTCGACATTCATCTTCCCATTAAAAGTTGGAAGTTCTATCTTCATACGGAAATCAGGACGAACACCCCCGCCATGGTGGTACTCCTCCTGATCGCGCCTAGGATTGGCTCGAAAAAGATTGTCTTCAGCATCCGAAGAATCGGAATCTTGAATGCGTAACTGCAAATCTTGGAATCGACGCTCAAGGCCCTGTTCACGACTAGCTACGTCGGGTGTTCTAGATCTGTTTCTTGAATGATTCCGTTGCTGGCCACCACGATCGGCTGTGCCATGGCCGCCCAAATCATCCCTGTTAGAGTATATATTAGTATATTTTATATTCTTGTGTTAATATTAATTTGTCCTTTACCTTCTCCTTATAGGATTAGGTCAACCTTGTATATTTGTTTATATATATAGACTTTAATAATGAGAATACAGAACATTAGATTCTCTCCAACCTTAGTCTCTACAATCCCGAAGTCGTTCTTGTTCGTTCGCAATGTTCTCCAAGTGTTTCGACAGGTTTTCCATCAACCCATGGATTGTCTGCACACTGGCACGAACTTCGCCCAAAGAATCCTCTACCAACAATAAACGTTCAGTAGTCGATCTTGGCGACAATGGTTGATTCGCTGTGGGTCCCTTGCCAGAAGGTGCTGCGGTCTTTCCAGCCATCAGATCCGAGGAACTTAGCTCAGGGCTCTGATACCAATTTGGTGTATAACCAAAGGATGAAAACTTTATTGATTTTTTCAATGAAGGAAACAAAAGGGAAAGATGCCTTTTATAGGCTTCTGTTGGGAGGGAAAGGGTAACAAACTTAACTAACCAATTCCAATTTACCAACTAACTTCTTAACTAACCACTTAGCAACAAACTTCTTAATAAGATAACTAAACTAATTATTGTAAAAGTATCAATGAATACATCATATGTTCATAAAGAAATATTTGAAATTGCTAGAGTATATATATTAGTATATTTATACTCTTGTATTAATATGTATTAATTTATCCTTTACCTTCTTCTTATAGGATTAGGTGAACGTCGTATATTTGTCTATATATATGGACTTTAATAATGAGAATAGACTACATTGGATTCTCTCAAATACTAGTGTTTATATAAATTAAGTATCAAGTATACTACGAGAGAACTATTTAATGATATTTTTTATAGGAATAAAATGTCTTTTTTTAGATGAAAAGATATTTTAATGGATATGATTAAAATATCCATTATATCACTATGTGCCCTCCTTGTCAATTTCTCTCTCTTCGTCTCTCAAACACACACTTCTTCTGCTCAAGTAAATTACCTTGTTGGCAGTGATAAATAATGAATTTAGTTCTACGAATAAAATGATGAATTGTTTATTTTCTAGAGGCTCTATTATTTGGTTTTCTATCTTTCATTGGTTGGCGAAGTAGATACTCTCTTAAATAAAATTATTCTCTAATTTATGTATTGTAGCAATCAATACCACGATTATCTCTAGATGCAGGTGACAGGGAACTGGTGTTTGCACTTAACATACTCATAGAAGTTTTTCTTTATGCTGCTAGCTAATTTTCTTTATGACCTGTTAGTTCTATAAAGCCAGCTAATCTAATCTCACTTAATGGTATGCTTCCAAAATGGTTTCAATTATTAACCATATCACTTAAGTAGCTATAGCTTTTACGTGAAAGTTGGAACCACTACTTTGTTGCATACGTCTCATGGGAGCAAGCCTTATAAGTAATGTGTGAATTTTTTTTTTTTTAATTGCTACAGCACGTTCTTGAGAGGGGAATGCGCCATGAAAGAAGCCAAATAATCAGCAAGATGACTGGAAAGTTTGTGAGGATGAGCCAGCATAAATATGCATCAAATGTTGTTGAAAAGTGCTTGGAACATGGTGATATGACTGAAAGAGAGCTGATGATTGAGGAAATTATGGGGCAATCTGAGGAAAATGATACTTTGTTGGTATGTTAGCTTCTTCTAGATATTAAGGAGAGTATGATGGTAATTTGGTTGGTTCCTCTACCAGCAATATGAAACACTCAATAAAGCATGCATTTGTACGCTCAGATGCCTGATCCATTTATACTGCTAACACTTGTCTCTACCAATTAATTTCAAAATCTCAAATACTTCTGTGAGTGTCCCAAAGGTTTTCCATTAAATCTCAACTTTTACTGCTGATTACCATCAATTATTTTCAGTGCCCTAGCTCAGTTTCATCTCGTCTGCTGTACTCATTTCATCTTGTATGTTGTTACTTGCACATTGAATGGTGCCTTATAAGTAACAACCATAGTTTTAATTCTTTGGAAGATTGGGGGATGTTCATTTATTATTCTGGTTTGTACGGCCATAAAATTATGATCTGAATACAAATGTGATAGGCATAAGCCTCAATTTTATTTATCAACACAAGCCAAGGGGGATTAGAGAGCTCCCTCTCTCCCAATTCTCAACAGAGAAGTACAGCCAGCGAAATATACAAAAAAATACCCCTATGGCCCACACATAACTAACAACAATTCCCTATGGGCCCCACCTACTACTGCGTAATGCTACCTCCTCACACAGACTCCCTCTTCCTCACACGCTTACGTTCATATAACTCTAGTGATTTGGGGCCTATTTGCAAGTATGAAGTTACTGTGCCTTGAAGTGACTGTGTGCACTAGTAAATTATTGTCCAACTAATTTTCTTGATACTTTTGGTGATAATCTTGCCAGAAAATTGTTCTATCAGATTAGGAGTTGGTGCGGGAACTTAATACCTGTATTCTTTATATTTTTGAGTGTGTTTCTTCTCCATATGATAATATGTTAAATAGCCAAGAAGCATATTGTTATTTGCATTATTTAAGGAATATAATGTTAGGCCGAGACCGAGTTATCCAGCCCAAAGTAGTTCATCTATTTCATCTGTATAACTTCAAATTTTCTGAACTTCATGATGCGGAGTCCATACACGGTTTCTGCTACTGATTTTTGCTTGTTTACTGTCTCAGACAATGATGAAAGACCAGTTTGCGAATTATGTTATTCAAAAGATAATTGAAATATGCAACGATGAACAACGAGAGATGCTGTTGAATCGTATCAGAGGCCATCTTCAAGCTCTGAAGAAATATACTTATGGAAAACACATAGTTGCTCGACTCGAACAGCTGTCGGGTGAAGGTGCGTTAAAATCCTAGCCTAACAAACTGCTTGCATCACAACTGATTAGAAGATCATCACCACACTAACTACATGCAAATTGTCTAAATCTGTGAAGAATCGCATCTCTTGAATTCAATGAATTGTGTTTCAGGGAACGCTTAAATGCAGAACTTCTTACTATTGTACCAGAAATTTGGCTTGGACGAATGATGAAGGGCTTCATTCTTTGGTTAAAGTAGTAGTGCTGTTGTAAACTCAAGTGTTTGATTTTTAGTTAATGGTATACAAGTTAAATTGTATGTATGTATATTAATGTATATAAACCGTGAAGTTGAGTAAGAACAGAATGAATGGCTGGCTTGATTACCAGTTCCCAGCTAAACAGTATGTGGATGGACTTGATTCTGTCCTCCCATTATCTTGGAGTTGGTGCTTAAAATCTCTCTCCTCCACCCAACCTATTTTCTTGTCCAAATCTTTCAGATCAAATACGTAAAACTGGATCTTCTTCTTGTTCACCCCTTATTCCTAGTTGAATAATATACTACTATAAATTAATCTAGAAATTAAGAGAATTTTCTAAATTCACTGCATGTGGTTTTAAAACTATAATTTTATTGGTGTTTATATTTTAGTGAAATAACTTTTTATCTAGTCATTATTATATGTTATTTATTTTGTTGTATATCTTTATTAGATTATTTAGATGAATTTGGAAGGATCAATACGAGCCTAGTTCAGCAGTGAAGACATCTTATTTCTTCTTTAATATGAGCCTAGTTCAGCAGTGAAGACATCTTATTTCTTCCTTAAGAGGTCGAATAATGTTTAATCTTTCATTATTTATTGTTCCAAGAAAAAATCATAAAATAGTATGGGTTTAAATTTCATTTTAGACATTGAACTTTTAAAACTATCTTTGATTCTTGAACTTAAAAATTGTTTATTTTTGATCTATGAATTTTTAAAAAGCAAATATACATTTGGTTAATAAGTTGGAAATGGAGAACATTCATCCACCAGTTTGAGGAATGCTGAATTTTATTTGTTATCTTTTATTGTTGTATTTAGGCTCTAATAGGTTATAAACCATAGGAATATGTCCAGCTTAGTTCATAAACAAAAGCCCATGAATTTGGAAGAATTTTACGATGCTAAATAGTCATTTTTGTTTACTGCTTGATTTTGCTACGACATTGCTATAGCAACTGGGCAAAATCAAAAATTAAATTAGGAGTTCATAAATCCCGACTCGTTTGTTTCCATTGATTCTTGTTAGGATTAGCTCTCTATAGTGCAATTTTAATCTTAGCATTTACTTATTATTAGTATCTCTTATAATTAGGTTCAAATCAAAGCTTTTTCTTATCATTCTCTCTCTTTAAATTGCATTGCTTAATGAAAATTGTTGTGTGTAAATTAGTCCTCGAGGGGACGATACTTCTCATTGTCATATTACTTGATTGACAGTGTGCGTATCAACAGAAAAGTTTGCAATGAGTTTGCAACAATAATATAGAGACACTTTTAGAAAAAGTTGAATAGATGATTATTTTGGAATAATTAAAAAAGATGATACTTTCTAAACACTAGACCAAATAACAATTAAAAAAAAATATTGAATAATTGACACTATTATTAAAATACGAAGATAATCTTTAAACTTCTCATTCACCTCCATTGTATCCTTACAGCCTGCAAAGTCTGGGGAAAGAGTTTTCACAAATTTGCCTTCAATGTGTGTGTAGGCATCTTTCTTTTCCTACTTCACTAAGACTTAGCATCTTCATCAAACAATTCTTCCACTTAAAAACAGAAAAATAAATCGAGACGAAATCATAAACAATCAACATCAAACAAGATAATGAATAGAGAAAAATTCTCTGTATAGCATCATACAGAATTAAATTTGAAAATTCAAGAGCTAGAACATGTTATTTAAATTGAATTTGAAAATTTAAACAGGAGATCAGTGTTAGTCCTTGATCTAGTCTCATTTAAAATTGTGGCATCATCCAAAAGGTATATCCAAATGAGGATGTTCATTATCTTTTGCTGTTGAATATAAGTTTTAAAGTTTGGATCTGGGTAGAAATTCAATTCATAAATTTTCTCAACAATGACGATGGGTTTACATTAATCATGCATAAAGGCAGGGGTCAAATTTAGACAGAAGTTGGGTAGATAGGCCGTAGTGATATTTCTTCAGGAGCTCACCGTTTTCAAATTTGAACTACTGGTATTAAATATACAGATAGACATATGAATACTTACAAACTTGCATGTTTCATTACAAGTTATACTTGTGTGTATTAAATACTTTGTCTCCTCTAGGCTCCAATTTAGGATTCAGCTTTTCACAACATATATCTTATTTGAACCAAACTTCTGGTGAGCGTTGTGTATATAACTAAATGGAAAATAGAATGTCGATGTCATCTAGCATACCGGTCTACAAGCATCTTGGCATTCTCTGGAGCAAAGAATCGAGCCTGCACAGTGCACATAGCCATTATTAAGATTCCCTTCACAATTCAAATTCATGACTGGGCATGCGCCTTACACTCCAAACAATATCTTTATCGTAAAATTAATGTACCTAATTTAATGGAGACTACAACAATATCTTAATCCTAGTTCATTTTATACCCTTTCACCATCTACAACTTTGCTTGATGTTACTATAGTGAATGAGATCACTTCTATTGCTTATTTCAGGATCTTACGACAGAGATGACCATTGGTAGACGGCGAGAATCTAGAGGTCTCTACACGTTTGATTCACAAATGCCTACAACCATATATGTACTTAGATTGTCCTCAGTCTATCTCAATGTTGAAGTGTTTTCCCATCAATTTCACAATCTGTCTTCTATTTAGATTGTGAGTCATGTCAATTTGCTAATTTTCATCATCTAAGTTTGTATCCTAGAGTCAATAAACCAACTCGTCCTCTATTTGAGTTAGTTCATGATGTTTGGGGTCCTTGTCCTATTGAGTCCAAAAGTGAGTTTTAGTATTTTGTTATTGTTGTCAATAATTTTTCTAGCATAACTTGGTTATATTTAATAAAAGCTCGTTATGAGCTGCTTTCTCATTTTCGTAACTTTCATGTTGAAATTGAAACTCAATTTGGTGTTTCTCTTGAAGGTCTAATGCTAAAGAATATTTCTCTAATGTTCTTCGTTCTAGTTTAGGTGAACATGATAGTCTTTAAGATTCTCTTGTGTTGATACTCCATCTCGAAAATGAGTAGTAGAATGAAAAGAAATAGACATCTCCTTGAAAAATGAAGGACCTTAATGTTTCAAATGCATGCTTACAAAATATTTTTGGGCCGGTGCTGTTGTGACAGCTTGTTTCTTAATTAATTGCACGTCTTCATTGGTTCTTAAGGGTGAGATATCTTATCATACTTTATGTCCAACACAACATCTGTTTTCTATTAAACCTAAATCTTTTGGTTGTACTTGTTTCATTTAAGATGTTCGCCCCCAACTCACAAAATTGGACCCCTAAGTTATTGAAATGTATTTTTCTTGGTTATTCTCGAGTTCAAAAGAGGTACTGGTGTTATTGTCCTAATCTCAATAGATATCTCGTATCACCTGACGTTATGTTCTTTGAGGATACTTCTTTCTTTTCATCATTTTTTAGAATAATGAGAGGAAGCGTCCAATGATGATTTTCTTGTCTATTTAATTGTATCTTCTTGTAAGGAAGTGCCCTCTAGTGATATATCTCCACCTATGCCTAATCCTCCTCACCCACCTATTACTCAAATTTATTCTTGACAGCGACCTCCTTCGGTCACATGCCCTATACCAATAACTTCTTCGTCATTGGATCCAGTAATGAGCAATGATTCCTATTGCTCTTTACAAAGGTAAACGCCATTGCACTTATCATGTTTCCTCTTTTGTTCCATATAAACATTTGTCCTCTCTTACTTCTTCGTTCATTGCATCCCTTGAGTCTTTATCTAGTTGTGAAGCTTTGTCACACTCTGGTTGGCGTGCTGCAATGATAGAGAAGATGATTGCCTTAGATGACAATGGTACTTGGGAATTAGTTTCGCTTCCTGCATGAAAAAAGCATATCGATTGTATATGGGTGTTTCTCGTTAAAGTTAATCCTCATGGATCAGTTGCCCAATTGAAAGCTCGTCTTATTGCTAAAAGCTATGTGTAGACTTATGGAGTTGACTCTTCTGATACTTTTTTTTTTCCAGTTGCTAAATTGGCTTCTGTCAAGTTATTCATCTTGTTGGCATCCATCTATCATTGTCCTAGCATCAGCTTGATAATAAAAATGTCTTTCTGATGCACGGGTAATGATAAATCGATCCCACTGAAATGAAAAGTTTGGTTTCTCATAAAAAAAAAAAGCCTTTCTACACGATGATCTTTAAGAAGTGTATACAAAGCAACCACCAGATTTTGTTGCTCAAAGGGAGAATGGAAACATTTTTTGAATAACTGAGAGTCGGGGCATTGCTCTCCTATACCCAGGGGCACCTGCGCTCACCCCAAGGCTCAGACCGAGGAGATATGAAGAGTTCTTAGTAGGGGTGTTCAAGGAACCCGACAACCCGACGAACCCAACCCAACCCGGGTTGGGTTGGGTTGAATCTAACATTGGGTTGGGTTGGGTTGGAAAAATCCCAACCCGACCGGGTTGGGTCGGGTCTCTGGTTGACCCTTGAAAATCCCGGGTCAACCCCGACCCGGCCCGAGATTATATATATATATTTTTAATATATATGTATTACTAATAATCTAATATTACATGTATATAATAAATTAATAATTATTAATTAAAAACTTATTTTTTTAGATTCAATCTCATCCATCCATTTCATTAAATCTCAACCATTGATTTTAGGGTTTCAATTCCTTCCTCTCCATTTTGAATCTTTGATTCTCTCTTCTTTAACATTTTCAATTTCATCTTCCTCTCCTCCATCTCTCTCAACAAGCTTGGTTCCCATTTTTTCACTTTTCTAGATTCAATCTTGCCGCCACCGCCGCCGCCTTGCTCCCGTCTTGACCTCTCGCCGTTGCCGTCACCGCCGCCGCTCCAATCTCCACCTCTTGCCGTCGCCGCTGCCGCTTTGGTATACTCTCTCTCTCAACGCCTTATTCAACTAACAACAAAACCTCTTGAACTATTAAAATCTCATCTCGGTTTTTGGTCCAAAAAAACTTCAATAATCACCCAAGGCCTCCTAAATAAAAGGGACAACATAAGCCATTGATAATTTCTACACTATTAGCAAAGTTCTCTGTTTTCAGTCCATGTTATTAACAAAACAAAAGTAAATTAATTAATCAATTAAAAAAAAGAAGAAGAACCCGACAACCCAACCCGAATTTATTGGGTTGGGTTGGGTTGGCCATCGTTTTCAACCCGTCGGTTCCCACAAATTCCCAACCCGAAAATTCGGGTTGGTCCCAAAAACAGCCCCCACCCGACCCAACCCAACCCGTGAACACCCCTAGTTCTTGGTATTAAGCTCACCAGAAGGTTCAAACTTGAGACCTATAAGATAGTATAACCAAGAGATCCTAAATCCTCTGCCAACCGGACTGCCTCAAATGAAAAATTATGTTGCCTTAGTAAATCTTTGTATGGATTCAAGGAAAGTCCATGCGTGTGGTTTGGAAAATTCAGTCAAGTAATTGAAAACTTTAGAATTCATTCCATATTTTATTAAGACTGGTGTCATCTTACTAGCTCTGTAAGTTGATGATAAAATTATTACTGGTAATGATATATCAAACATCTTATCTCTCTAGACTTTTCTTCATAGTCAATTCCATACAAAAGATTTGGGAATGTTGAAATACTTCTTGAAAATTGAGGTAATAAGAAGCAAGAAAAGAAATCTTTTATCACGGAGAAAATATGTATGTGACTGTTAATTGAGACATGAAAGTTAGGTAAAAACCACATAATAGACAAGCCTAATTTACAGCTTACAAAAGAAGGAAAATTGTTGGAAGATCCTATAAGGCATAGGAGGTTAGGAAAGCTAAACTACCTTATAGTGACTGGAATAAACATAGCTTATCTAGTGAGTATTGTGAGTCAATATAAAATGGAGCAAACTAGCTGGGCAAAATTAACATGCATACTCCAACTTGAGGAGGAGTATTATAGAGCTTATATCATTATATTTCGTATTATTGTAATCATCTTAGTTATGTGTTTCTTATCATCCTTTTATATTCTTACTTTATGAACTTTGTTCACTTGTCAATATATATCATTTAGTGAATGGAATTGAGTGAATGAGATTCTCCCGAACCTTTAGTCTTTACACTATGCAAGAATTTGGTATCTGATGAATATTATGATGTCTGGTTAAAAAAAGCACGACACATAAATGTGCCTAATTATGTGTGGGCATAATCACTCTTTATACTCACTTGGATGAACATCCTCTCAGCATCTCCAGCTCTACCATTTTCCTTCAGAATAATTCCCTGTTGAAGCATCATCAAAGAAAGCTCATTATACCTCTTTGTTGTAAATTCATAATACAAGATATGCCACCTGATGTGTATTTAAAGGAGAGCGGGTTAAAATACAAACCATATGGTGGGTGCACCATCAAGATTAAATGTTGGGAAATATACAACACCTACCAACAAAATTACAAGGGGATACAAGAGATTTTGATGTGGAAGTTATATTAATTTGTTAATAATTCCCTGTTGAATCATTATCAAAGAAAGCTAATTTTTTTTAACAAGATATGAACTTTTAATTGATATATGAAAAAAAACAAAAAATTGTTCAAAGATACAAAATCCCAAAGGAGCGAGAGAGCAATCAAATACCAAGCTTCAAAGAAAGCATACTTACCTTTCTTCCATTCCTACCCCTTCATATACCTCAACATTTTTGTTGACACCAATTCATCAAAGAAAACACATTATACCTCTAAAATCACTAATTAACAAATTAATAAAACTAATTGACGCAAAATTAACAACTTAACTAATATTAACTAAACTAACATAGCCCAATACATTATTCATCCCACAACACTCTCTAAAAACAAGTATTCGAATTCTCCTTGCATGCAATCAATGATACTTCATTGCCATACTGCATCAATGTCTCTCTAAAGCAAAAATTGATTCAACTTCCCATTTGCTACATGCAAACATGACCTGTTTCCCACCACCCTTCTCCACCCTTAAAATTTCTCATGTAATGTAAATGAAACAGATAATGATTTTAACAAGCAACAAAGCAGTAACATCGCAACATTGTTTCTTCTCCATTTATTTGTTCATATGGTGCCCGGTAGTCACAAAAATAAACATATCCCCCCTTCCCATGAAATTGTAAAACCAAGAGACGTGGATGAGAAGACCTTAGCTAAGTAACCACGGAAGTCATCAGGGTGGTTGGTGATAAGTTTATCATAAACAGATATAGCATCACCAAGATGTCCCCAGTCTGAGTATGATTTTCCAAGTAGTAACTCAACCTGCAAAAGATTTTATGCCAAATGAAAGACATAATTCTATATAGAAAAAGATGGCAGGTGGAGGCAGGGGCTTTTAGGATCAAGATGAAAATATATGAATGTAGATCTTCAAATGAGAACACAAATGAAAAGAACATGTAATCAGAGAAGAGCCATAAGAAAAGGAATGTTGATAAATTAAAATGTTATTATTATTTTTTATTTTTTATTTTATTTTTCTCTCTCTCTGAAGAGGACTTCTCAATAATTTTTCATTTCATTGATATTGTGAAAAGTTACGAAGTAACAATTAGCTTTACAACATTCTACCACCTCCACCGTATCCCTAGAAACCTCACTAAACAACCTATAATTTTTTTCCAACAAAATATTTCACATTAAGGCTTTAACATCATTGATCCACAACTTTCTTGTCTTTCTGATGTAGTTAAGTTGTTAGTTTTCGGCCCATTAGTTTAGTTTAGAATCTTCTTTACTTTGTTTTATAGTTACCACAAGGTAACTTAGTTTACTGTGTAGTTAAAAGCCCAGCATCTCCTATAAATAGCTGCTGGTTTCATTAATAAAGGGATCATTATCATTCCTTCAAGAAACCTTCCTTCTTGTGTACATCACTTTCCTTTGGGAAAAGTACCACATAATAATTGTCTCACATTCTCCTTTGTTGCTAAATTCCACATTTTTGCCAAATATAATTAGTTTTTATGGAAAGTTCAGGCACCAAAGTAAAATATTTGAATGTATAAGAACCAAATCAAATAAATGGGTGAGAGTTTAGGCCTTAGGGACTAGAATAGGATTTAAACCTAAGTACAATTAATTTTCAAACATCTTCCTAAATTAGTACGACACTTAGCTTTTGACTTCTTTCTAACATGAAGTAATTTTTGGGCTGTCTTATCTTGTTCTTGATTGACCTTTATAAATGCTTATTAATGTGCATGGACTTGTAAGGTTAATTTAGTTTTGGAGTATTGAGCAGTTTAGTCAGGTTGGAAACTTTGTTTTTTCTGTCTCTATACTACTGCTCTCTCTTCCCTTTCCCTCCTACATCAGATTACGTTCCTTTTGTTTTTTCCTCTGTGTGTGCGTGGGATTAGAATGGTGTGACCGAGACTAAATAGCAACTCACTTGAATAGGATCTATCAATAATTTTGTTTCCATCATGTTGCCTTCGTCCATACTTCCTGATTTTATGCTTTTAAGACGTTCACGGGAGTCCAAAAGGAATTGAACAGCCTGCAGTGAGAGGAAGCATGTGTAACCACTAAACCATCAACGGAATTAAACACAAGCATGAATGCAAACATCTTTATATCCTTAAGATGTAGAAGGCTCAATATGTCAATGACCGCCAAGAGCCAACACAATCAAACTATTACAACCACCCAGCAATTGATTTGAAAAAGAACTATACTAGCATCAATTAGATCAGTCTAATTTTGGTTACTCATTATAAAGAAATTATGAAAAAGAGCACCCAAAGGAGTGCAATAATAATTCCACAAAGTAAACAGATGAGAGAGTACTACTAAGACAAGTAGATCAAGCAAAATGCATGCTGAGAAGGGGTGATATTCTTTCATTTATGTCAAGTTGCATCATGTGGGGGAATAAATCTGTTTTATGAATAACTGAAACAACAAAAGCCAAAATAATCAGAACTAGAGCACTTCCACACATGCTAGTGATGAAACAAAAGTTTACAACAACCACGCAACAAACTTCCTATACAGAAAAAAGGTTAAAACTAGAAGGAGGCAACCAAGTTTATGGATCACTTTAAGAGGTTTAAGGCAAGGTCTCTTTCACATTTCTTATTCCTTCTAATTGGAGGTGTTTTGAGTAGTATAACTGAAAAAATAATGTCAGGAGGAGTAATAGAAGGCTCTTTAGTTGGGAACAACAAGGTCCATGTTTTCCACTTGAAATTCGTAGATGACATCTTGTTTCTTTTGCAAGGAGGACAATCTATTTGATGAAAACTTGTTCAATGCAATTAGAACTTTTGAAATTATTTCAGGATTGAGGGTGAGTGATGATCAGCAGCTAGTGGTGTCAATATTATCAATGAAGATTTGGATAGTATGGCTTTGCATTGGGATGTTCGTAACAGGAGGAGTCCTAAAAAGACAGTTTTTCGGGAACTTATAAAGAAAAGGTGGGTAAGAAACTGGACAAATGGAAGAATTTGAATTTATAAAGATGAGAAAGACAAACTCTATGTAATTCAGTTGTTTCTAGCCTTCCTTTATATCACGTCATCATTCCTTCAAAAAAAAAAAAGTCTTAGTAGGCTGGAAAACAACTTATTTATTTAATTTTAGGAAATGGGGAAGAAAGGTTAAGAAACTTAGTAGGCTGGAAAACAATATCCAAGTTTCCAAAGTGTGGAGAATTGTGCGTTGGTATTTGAGAGGAAAAATTGAAGCCCTTTTAGCAAAGTGGTGTTGGAGATATCCGAAGTAATCAAATGAACCATCTCATAAGGTGGTGTCTAGTATTTATGGGTGGGTAATTTTAATACTTAACAAAAAAGAAACAAAGGGAAAATTGTAGGACTTCTTGGTGGTGCATCTCGAAGTTGTGGGCCTTCTAGATAAGTTTTCAGTGACTAAAATTGGGGATAGAAGGAAGAGCCATTTCTGGGAAGAATCTTGGTTAGGAAATCAGCCTCTTGAATTCCAATTTCCAGAATTGTTTGCGGCAGTTTGAAAAAAATTATTTGTTTTGAGACTTGAGGCTTAGATACTCGATCTTAGAGAATAATGGCAAGAAATCTGAAGGAAGATAAAACTCGATGAGCTTAGAAGTTTTTGGGACTATGGAAAGCTATATTTCTTACCTCGACAATTCACTAAAAGGTTTAGAAGGAAGATTGTTTTGGATGAATAAACCAAACCCAAAAGATTAAGCTGATAGGTTGGGTAAATTTAATTCATATATGGATATCTCAACATTCCCCTTTTCACTTGTGGGCCCAACAAGTGGAAATCATTATAAATGGGAAGGAAACAACAATGTAGGGGTTAGAAGAACCTCCCGCTCTGAAATTTAATTCATATATGGATATCTCAACATTCCCCTTTTCACTTGTGGGCCCAACAAGTGGAAATCATTATAAATGGGAAGGAATCAACAACGTAGGGGTTAGAAGAAAACCCCCACTCTGATACCATATTAAGGATGAATAAACCACCACTCAACCCAAAAACTTAACAAATCCATATATGGATATCTCAACCAAGATCCTTGTGGTAGTTCTTTTATTTGTGGCAAATGGCTGTTTGGGAATCATAAAGATCAAGAAAAAGTTAACATTTTATTATGGCTGAGACAGCTGGGTGTCTTAAATACAGTGGATAGGTTACAAAAGAAGTGTCCATATAGATGTTTAATCCTTCAATCAGTCACAAATTTTCAGAATATTTAATGTTTCTTGGGTATTTGGTAATGGGTCGGATGATAACATCCTTAGGCTATTTTGTGGAATGAAGCTTAAAACTTAAGCCAAGCTTTTGTGAATAAATGCTATAAAAGCTGTTATTTAAGTAACTTGGAATAAAAGGAATCAAATTACCTGTGGAGGCAAATCATTAGATTGAGGTGAAAGGGTGGATATAGCCAAAAGTCAAGCTTCTTTGCGGTCTATCAAGTTCTTTTTCTAATTAATCTTATAATGTAACTTCTTCTAGATTTAAATTCTTTATTCTTTTCTTTTTTGGCGTTCTTGTAATGTTTTAGTTTTTCATATTGCAAACCTGTAATTTCTAATACCTTAACTAACCTCATCTGGTTTCTTAGCAGCAAGATATGCATTGGTAAGACCACGCAGAACCTCAAAATTGACATCTTTGGATACCTGTTCCAAAATCAAAGCACATTCAAGGAAAGAATTAACAATAATGGCATGGGTATTACCAGGTGTGATAAAACAATTTCGTTATCAACACCTTGGATTCTTTAACAATTCATTACAAATTGTCTGCATTTTCCAAGTTAACATGTTTGCTTTATCAGTCCACCTCACAAATGAACAACATTTTTAAGCAATCACAAATCAAAAATCAGATTTTTATTTAAATTTTTTTTTTTTGAACGAATATGGGATGGAGATTCAAACCTATACGACCTTTTAAAGGAGTTAGAGATGCCTTAACCATTCAGTTATGCTTAAGTTACCTTGTAAAGGTTTCTAATTAATTAAATAAATATAAAAATTTAGATATTATTCCTATATTAATCTTTGAAAGGTTATTATTTTTTTCATTCAAGATAGTAATATTGTGGTTCCTTAAGGTAAGAGCCACCTGCAGAATAACATGTTTGGAGCGCATCAAACGTATTTTATGGGCTCTTGTATATCATGTACTTTTCATTAAGTCACAATCTTAATGTAATTATCAGTTGCTTATCGAGATATATATTGTTAAACATGATCAAACCACCAATGAATCCAAACACTTAAGCTGATAGGTTAGAGTAGATTTAAATCATTTATTGAATATCTAATATATATATAAGTAGGAGAAATCTCTTTTTTATACCATATAAAAGATTAAACTTTACATAATTTTCATTTGAACTATTCTTTTGGAATATATCAGAGAATAAGTTAATAAATTTGAGAGGATCATAAATATATTAGTAGGAAAGATATTTCTTTTTTATATTCTATTAAGGATCAAACTTTACATAATTTTCATTTTAACTATTTCTTTGAATATAGAAAAGAGTATGTTAATAAATTTAAGAATATTTTTTTTTTCTGAGAACCAGGAGTCGGAGCTTTGCTCCCCCCTATAAATGTAAATTATTTTGGTATTAAGTTCACTAGAAGGTTCGAGCTTGAGACATCTAAACCGATATGATTAAGAGACCCCAAACCTTTGCAAATTGGGCTGCCTCTTGGGGGCACAAATTTAAGAAGACTATTATGATATTATTATTTAAAAATATTAAAAAATTTCTTTTAGTTTTATAAACATTTCTCTAAAATTTCTTAACCAATAATCTCCATGAATATTGCTATTCCCCATTATTGTTCTCAAAGATATACTAGTTAGATTAATACTTATGCCTTAGGCAGAAAAAGAATGCAAGTAAAAAAAAAGTGGTAGATGTTTACTACATTCTACATAGAACATAGATTAGAAAGTTTAAGTGGCCATAGACAAATTACTGCTGCCTCTGGTCATGCCCACAGTCATTTTTCCACGGTCAAACTTCCATACTATTCTATTACTTCATTAGAGAGCAAAGGAAAAGGGATCATGGATTTCAGGAAACGTAGAAGACAAGTATCCTGTAGTATCTTTTAGAAAGCATGCCTGACATGCAGGACAAAAACAATTGGAGGAAACAGATTTACTTAGTTTCAAAGCTAGTTGTTATCTGATATTAAAGGTGAGGTACGACAACAACAGACATACAAATGGAATTTTGACATATTTTAGAAATATTATTTAATGGTGCGCATAAGGATAAAGAAAATATAGAAATTTATTTACTGAAGGAAGTTAGCTTGAGAGGTAGTATTGCTAAATCCTGTTCCTGTTTGTGAGAGAAGACTGACCATTGTGGCGCTCTTGTATGCCGCAATACTCCCATCATAATCTTTAAGTTTATATTTTACTTCTCCAAGCAAGTGGAAAATGTCAGAATCACCCAACTCCTACAAAAAAAAAAAATAATAATAATAAACGATCATTTCAAGCTTCTAATAAAAGCACAAGCTGAAGACCAATCCTATCACCCAAAAGTAGCATCAATTAAAAAATTCACATATTCCAAATCCAAAATAGAAGGAACCTTCCCAAAGTCTTCAAGTAAAGAGGCTGCTCGAGCATATTCACCTAATTCAGCTAAGGTAACAGCCGCACCCTGCAATGCACTCCTAATATATGTTCAGAATTTCATAGGAACCTAATTGAAGCTGAGATATATTGAAAGATAAAAAGATAAAAGAACTACAATAATCCCTAAGTAATTTGAGGTACTTAGACCCTCCTTTGAGACCACTCAAACCTAAACAACACTAAAAATTGCCTCCCTCAAGCTTTTCTCACTCACTCTATTATAAAAAAAAAAAAAAAAAAAACTCCTAACAACTTCCCTAACTAATTACTAATATACCCTTAATACCATAATAATATTCATAATTCTATCCTAACAGCATTCCTATCAGAACCCCAAGTGTAGAATATTCACATTGTCTCCATCGCTCACACATTGAATATGAAGTACATTATTTCACTCAAGTAATCTTTCGGGCTTTATAGAAAAACTTGAAAACTGGTAACCATCTCAAGTAATTTTAATCAGAAATAGAGTTTTGATTTCCAATAAGAATATAGCATGCAGTAGGCAGTCCAAAAGACTGGACAACCTCTAAACTAAGAGTAAAAGTATTAAGAAAAAAAGTTTCATATAAACTATGAATGATAAAGTCAAATCTAAAGCGTTAAACATGATTAAATCACTAATGAACCTAAAAACTTAAGCTTAACACTCTCCTCACGTATGGTTTTGAAAATTTGCACAAGATCCAACAAGTAGAAATGAATCTAGATAGGGAGAATGTTAAGACAGGGGTTCAAACATAGAACCTCCTATTCTGATATCATCTTAAACAAGATTAAACCAACAATGAACCCAAAAGCTTAAACTTAACATAAAGGTTTGCATTCCTACACTATATATATCTTTTACTCAAGTCCAAGAAATGTTTTGGTTCAAAATATATTTCTTAGAAGGTGGTGCCCTATTCCTTCCTCTTTGTGTAGTAGACCTTTTGCACCCAGTTGGACAGTGGGATGCAAGCTGGTTCCTTAGAGGATCTACGAATTTGGAGTGACTCTATCTATCTAAGCTGTAAAAATCCACCCACAATGAATTTGCCTTACTGCCTGACTGGAGAAACTCAATTGTAGTATGGAAATCAAATTAACTATCAGAAGCTTGAAAGCAGAGGAAACATTACTCACTTTCAGAGCAGTTGGATCTTTTGGGTTGCTACGAAGTGTATCCTCATATTCTTTGAGCATATTCTGCCACATTCAGAGTAAAGGTGTTAATGATCTCTCATTAAATTGTCGTTATATATTGTCATTAAAGAGCACATAACATCTTTGAATACCAAACCCTAAACCTGAAGAAAATCCGAAAGTACATTTTAATTTATTAGTTAATATTGTCGAACTTATCTTCAAGTGTCCTTCAACCTAAATTTCCATAATTAGAAACAGAAAACAAATAAAAAGTGACAGTCCTCTATTTGCAATGAGCCAAGCTTGCTCGAGGGTTATTTTGAATTGACAACTTCCGTTTTGTGTGACTATATATTGATAAACTAAGATTATGGTATTAAATGATTTCCGCTCAAAAATTTTAATCGATTTTAGATTTGACTCTAAACATAAAACTAGAGGCACCTGAGTGTCAAAATGCCTTCAACTTTAAATACAAGTTAAGGCATCCTTATTTTCCTTGGATACCACAGAAGTTTTTTTATTTTTATTATTTTTTTCCATAATTTTAATTTTGAGGTTTTTACTCTTCAAAATGCTTTTCTATTAAAAGCTTATATAATAAATAAAGTTACAAATTTTGTTGCTGAAGTTTGTTAGTTGGGTATATTTAGTCCAACTTAAAAAATTTCAAATAACATCCATAAACTTTCTATTATAATTTTAAGAAGTCTCATCTAATGAAATAATTACTTAAATATCAATGTGATTGTACTAATGAACAATGATTTGGTATGACATGGCTATATGGTAGCAAAAGTGATTCAAGACTAACAGGGGCTGTAAACATGGAAGGTGAAGATTGAGAATGTAACGTGGGGAATCAAAAGTCCCGGAACCAAATGAATGAGTTTGGAATGAAATAATATGGTGGTCGGCAATCATATACTTGTCTTTGGAAGATTTAATATATATAATGATCGGGAATAAAATGTGTTTGGGATGATGGAATGGATTTAAGAAGCTTGAGAATTTGGAAGTGTTTGGGATGATGGAATGGATTTAAGAAGCTTGAGAATTTGGAAGTGTTTGGATTTGTGGTAAGATTTGTTAAAATGGAATTTCAATATTGTTTTAAGCACTAATTAATTCTATTCGTTTGTTTTAAGTTCAAAGGAGTGGAGGTGGAATTTGAACCTTTGACCTTTAGAATAATGCTTTAAGTTGATATTAAATGTTAATTTTTTAACATGTCCATTTTCACATTTGATTGATAGTATTTAATAAATGTATAATAATTCATTAACTATTTAAAAACAATATTAAAATGTAAGATATATTCATCAAAATAAATTGTAATATAAAGTGGTATAAAACAATTAAGTGAAACAACTTAATTAATTTAAAAGATGAATCTTTCACCAATGAGAGAGGAAGAGAGAGTTTTTTCAAAGAAAAAAAAAAAAAGATCAGGTTGAGTCGAAGGAACATGAAGGGAGAATTTAGTTTGGCATCCTCATACCAAATGGTGGATAGGCTCATAAACCTATTATCATGGCCTAAATCATTCCAATATCATACCCCCACGGCACCTTAAAGATTTCAAACCTAGGTCAGAATACCATTTCAAAAAAGTACACCACCCATTTTTCTTTAAACATCATGGACTGTAGAGACATGTTAAACTTCAGCTGAATTCTCCATGCAAGGAAACAATGCATTAAAATCGTTTGGACAAATTGCATTGATGTAACTGATATAGCTTTCTTTAGTTTATTGGTTGTTAGTCAGTTAGTTATTGTGGTTAGGTTGGTTGGTTAGATCCTATTCGGTTAGTAAAGCTCATGCCAAGCCTTATGCCTATAAATAAGAGGCTGTTCTCATTTGTAAGATTGAGATTTGAGTAATAAAGTCCTTTCTCTCCATTTGGTTGACACCATGCACAAACCATCCCTAAAGTATGGTAGTTGTTACAATTGCACCTCTAAACTTTTAATTGTAAAAAAATTTCAAAATTAAACCCTCAAACTTTTATAAATGAAAAAAATTAGACCCCTGTAGTAAAAGTTAAATCCTTAAAAATTTATAAGTGAGAAAATTTCACCCCTTAAATTCTCAATGGTAAAGATTAAACTCTCAGTTAAAAATAAAAAATAAAAAATAGATGTATTTGAAAATTTCATACAAAAACTTCTCTTTGTTCGGCTCCATTGATGTTGCCGGAGAACTCCATTCATCTCTCGACCTGCTGTTCGTAATGGAAAGAAGACGATGTATAGTGGCGGCCATGGTTAGATCCTGGTTTGGTCCATGGTAGCTCAAAAGGAAGCAGGAATTACACCCCATTACTGAAGACCATGTAACTAAACTAATTTGGGGATAAAGAAAAGAGAAAAACAATTGAAGATCTGGTCTCAAATTTCTACCTTCAAGAGCCAAGAAAAGAAGCAAGGAAGTGAAAAGAAGAAGATGCACGTACAAATTCTCACTTCCAATGAAGAATTTGAGAATCAGGATCATACAAGAATATTTCTAAACTAAAAACAGGCCTTTAGAGATCGAAAAGGGACTTCTAATAATTTGATTTCAAAACTAGTTCATGCCACTGAGTCTGAACTTAGCTGCAAGCTCAATCGCGAGCAATTGGGAGAAACCCAAAATTGAAATGCATATAAATCTAAAGATTTAATAACAGACTACAAGAATTCAACCCCTGTATTTGTGTTACGAACTTGGGAAGATTGTGTGTTTTATTAGGGCAAAATTGGATATGGAGAGAAGAACATAGTGTGGATTATTGGGATAGAGAGAATTTTTCCGACAAAATTTTTCGATAACGAGTTACTCACCATGTGAACTTCCAGAGTGAATTTTCCCATTTGACATCAATGAAGCCGAACGTTTTCAGCTGGATGAGTATAAAAGAAGGTTTAAATTTAAATGGTGCAATTTTCATTAAGAGTTATTTTTTCATTTACAAAAATTAAAGGTTCCATTTTTGCAATTGAAAATTTAGGGGTGCAGTTGTAACCACTATCATCGCTTTGTACAATTTATCCAAATCGTTTTTATTTCCAAAACACTCCTTGGTATTGGAGAATTTATCCAATCGCCAGCCAAATTCTTCGTGCAAGGGAAGACTGAAAGTTGTCCATTAACTGCTACTTCTAAATGCTCAGCAAGCAGTCCAATTGTATTAAGTCTGCTTCGGAAAGCTCGACACCAGAATAAATGACTTTTTCAGGTACCATAAAATTAATTCCATCACCACCAGCATTAACATCTTTTCTCTCACCCTTTTGTTTTCTTCGGCTGTAGACAAACTAGAAGCCTTCATTAAAATTCTCCTCAGAAATTGTTTTCTTTTTTGATAATCAGAACTGAATTTTGGAACACTCAACTTCTTTTTATTTCAAAAAACAAGCAACATTTAATGAATCAACAACCTTCTCTGAAAATGAGTGCTCCCCATGCACAACCACCGAGTTAACTTCCTTTTTCCGACCAACCATATGGTCCTTATCATGCATGGCAGGCACCTCATGCATGCCTACCTAATTAATTAGTTGCTCTCCATGCAAAGCATCAGAATTAATTTGAATTTTGGGCAACACAAATGAAATATCATCACCACCAACAACCTCCTTAGTTATTGCCGAATTGAAAACCGACGGCAATCGCTTAACTTCTTGAACCACTCCAACTTTTTACCAGTCATGGAGGGATGATCAGGAGACCGTTCACCTTTATTTACTTCCATAGCTCGCAAATAATCCAATGGATTACTAAACCAATCAAAATCCATGATGTTCAAAATTTCAACTCTAGATGAAGCACAATCAAATCAAGGAGAAATTTGAACAACCACATTTCCGAGAACTGATTCATGAACGACCACATTAGCTGGAACGGAACCACACTGATTCTTTGTTAGACCTCCCATAGTAAATACTTATGGCAGGAAAGGGAAGGATAAGAAAGGGAATTAACTATGTTACGGAAAGGAGAGAGAAAGTAGTGACCTATCATTGTGAATAAATAGTGAGAAGGCTGAAGTAGTGAGGGGCGAGAATTTCGTGCTAAGAGTATAGCAGAAAAGTAGGAGAGATTCCCCACCCTCTCGAATAGGTGGGTCGGCTCTGTAATTGCCCTTGGGCCTTTTGTTTCTCATTAGAACAGTACTCTTGGTGAGGGATACCTCACAACTTGGTATCAGAGAATCACGATACTGGGAGGACGATGACTATGAAGGAACTAGAAATACGTTGCGAGGCTGCGGAGAAGGAAATTGCGGACGTAAAGGTGGAAATCACGTCGCTACATCGCAAGCTTGATGAACAACAGAAGTTAAGCGAGAGTATCCATGTAATGCTGAAGGCATTCACGACGGAGATTATAGGAGGAAATTCACAATCGTCTTCCTCGATCACCGGTGAATTATCAGTCCAGAAGGGGAAGGGGCTGGAACCAGAGGAAACTGTGACTGGTCAGGCGGACCAGTTTCACGATCGCAATCGCTTTAAAAAGGTAGAAATGCCGATCTTCGCCAGGTTGGACCTGGAATCGTGGCTTTTTTAGGGCGGAGCGATATTTCGAAATTCAGAAACTGATGGATGCTGAAAAAGTGATCGTACCAGTAATTACCTTCGATGGAATCGCCTTAGCGTGGTACATGTATATTGAGAATCGAGTTCGATTCAAGGATTGGAACGACCTCAAATCGCGATTGCAGATCAGGTTTCGTTTGTCGAAAGAAGGACGACAATGTGCTCAACTTCTTTCCATCAAACAAGAAGGTACGTTCACTGGATATCGATAGAAATTTGAAGCTCTGGTCGCTGCTCTCCCTCAACTGACGGATGAAGTATTGGAGAGTGCCTTCCTTAATGGTTTAGATCCGGTGGTTCGGGCTGAGGTCTTGGCTTTAGAGCCCGATGGGTTGGACCAGATGATTCGAAAAGCCCAATTAATAGATGATGTGAGTACGGTGGTCCAAGAGGCTGGAAATACCGCCGTCCCAGGAACACAGAATGCAAGCTACTCCACGAATAAGCTTTCTACGACTAAGGGACCTGAGGTAATTCCAACTTGAACTGTCACTATTACTAGTAAACCTACTTTCCCTGAGCAGGCGATTAAGAAGGAGACGCCATACAAAAAATTAACAGAGGCGGAGTATCAAAAATGGCGGGAAAAGGGCTTATGCTTCCGTTGCGAGGAGAAATTCACGGTTGGCCATCGATGTAAAAATCGGGAGTTGCGAGTGATTGTAGTCCACGACGACGAGTTGTTAGAAATGGAAGAGGAAATAGCAGAGACGACGTAGGGTAGTACTCCGATAGAGGCAAATGGAATGGCGAAATGCCAACTCAACACGATTGTGGGATTCTCGACGCCAGGGACTATTAAAGTTCGAGGTACCATACAGGGTCGAGACGTGATCGTTCTGATCGATTGTGGGGCTACCCACAATTTCATCTCCCTATCCTTGGCGGAGGAATTAAAATTGCCGATGACAGAAACAATCCATTACGAGGTGATTATGGGATCGGGAAATGCTGTTAAGGGCAAAGGAATTTGTAAAGGTATAGTTCTTTCCTTACCAGAACTCACCATTAAGGAAGATTTCCTCCCCCATTTTGGGAACCCTTGATGTTGTGCTAGGGATGCAATGGTTACAGCTGATGGGAAAGATGGATGCCGATTGGCCAGCTTTGTCCCTAAGTTTCTATCAAGGGGGAAGGAAGGTAACTATCAAAGGGGATCCAACCTTGGCCCGGATAGAGGTATCCTTAAAACGCTTGACAAAAAAATGGGCACCACAAGACCAAGGGTTCTTGGTGGAGCTGAGAACTTTGAACGCGACTAATCTGGGAGATCCACCGTATAATGGCACGGTTCATCCCAAAATCCAAGAGCTATTAGAGGAGTACTCTGATTTGTTTCAGGATCCCATGGAACTACCACCACACCGGGCAATTGATCACCGAGTTCCTTTAAAGGAGAGCCAACCACCGGTGAATGTGCGGCCATATAGATACCCTCATGTTTAGAAGGCAGAAATTGAGAGACTCATCAGTGACATGCTCGACGCAGGGGTGATACGGCCAAGTGTGAGTCCTTTCTCAAGTCCGGTAATCCTAGTAAAGAAGAAGAACGGAAGCTGGAGGTTCTGTGTGGATTATCGAGCACTAAACAATGTAACCATTTCGGACAAGTTTCCTATACCAGTCGTGGAGGAATTGCTTGATGAGCTACATGGATCAACCATCTATTCGAAAATAGACTTGAAATCAGGGTATCACCAGATTAGGATGGCTGCAGATGATGTACATAAGACTGCTTTCCGCACTCATGATGGGCACTATGAGTTCTTGGTCATGCCGTTTGGGCTGACTAATGCCCCATCTACTTTTCAATCGTTGATGAATGATGTTTTCAGGCCATTACTTCGCCGTTTCGTCCTGGTCTTTTTCGACGATATCCTAGTTTACAGTCCAGATTTGACAACACACTTCAATCATTTGGGTGTAGTTTTCAACACTCTAAGGGAACATTCTTTACTCGCAAACTTTACAAAGTGTCACTTCGCAGAGACTCGCATTGAGTACCTAGGATATTGGGTGTCTGCCGGTGGGGTTGAGGCCAATCCATCCAAGGTACAAGCAGTGTTGCAATGGCCAACTCCGTCCACACTGAAAGAGCTTCGCGGGTTCCTTGGGTTGACTTGATATTATTGAAAGTTTGTCGCGAACTATGGGGCCATTGCAGCTCTGTTGACTAAGCTCCTAAAGAAGGATGCGTTTCTGTGGTCTGAGCAGGCAACAAATGCCTTTGAGCAGTTGGAGAACGCTATGGTTACCTTACCGGTCTTGGCCTTACCAGACTTTCGCATCCCCTTTGTTATTGAGACTGATGCTTTAGGTTTGGGATTGGGGGCCGTACTTATGCAGAATCAAAGACCAGTGGCTTACTTCAGTCACACCCTTTCTTTACAAAACCAGGAAAAATCCATTTATGAAAGGGAATTAATGGCGGTGGTTTTAGCTGTCCAACGATGGCGACCTTATTTGCTTGGGCAACGGTTTATTGTTAGAACCGATCAACAAGCACTCAAATATTTGCTAGAACAATGAATTGTGCCACCAGAATATCAGAAGTGGATATCCAAGCTATTAGGCTATGACTTCGAGATCCAGTATAAACCGGGTCTAGAAAACAAGGCCGCCGACGCCTTGTCTCGTATGCCACCTACCGCACAATTGGCCTCTCTTTCAGCGCCCACAGTCATTGACATCGACACAATAAAGGCGGAGGTAGCAGCTGATGCACGCTTTTCCCAGATCATCGCGGCACTATCCCTCGATCCAGATAGCGTACCTAAGTTCCAGCTGCAGCAGGGTGTACTACGCTACAAGGATAGATTGGTAATCTCTAAAACCTCCACGCTCATACCTGCTATCCTTCACATGTTTCATGATTCAGTGTTAGGGGGTCATTCTGGTTTCTTATGCCCTTACAAACACATGACTGGGGAGTTATATTGGCCAGGGATGAAAAACGATTTTAAAAAATATGTCGAAGAATGTGTAACATGTCAGCGGAACAAAACTGAATCCCTATCCCCTGCGGGTCTGCTTCAACCGCTGCCTTTACCAGACCAGATTTGGGAGGATTTGTCCATGGATTTCGTAGAAGGATTTCCCAAATCTCTTGGTCATGATATGGTTTTTGTAGTGGTCGATCGGATGAGCAAGTACGATCACTTCATCCCTCTGTGTCATCCTTTTACTGCAAAAACAGTGGCCACAGTTTTTATTAGAGAAGTCGTGCGTCTTCATGGATCCCTCGATCTATTGTGTCGGATAGGGATAAAATCTTAATCAGCCACTTCTGGACGGAATTATTCCAGCTCCAGGGTACTAAGCTCAAGCGCAGTACGGCATACCACCCGCAAACAGATGGCCAGACCGAAATTGTCAACCGCTGTTTAGAGTCCTACTTACGGTGCTTCTGTAGTGAACGACCGAAACAATGGGGGCAATGGCTATCTTTGGCTGAGTATTGGTATAATACTACCTACCATAACTCCCTCCGTGCCACTCCTTTTCAGGCAGTCTATGGTCGAAACCCACCCCCATCGCTCCTCTATGGCAGTCAACGGACGGCGAACGCCACGTTAGACCAGCAGTTGGCTGAGCAGGATACTGCTTTGGAGCGTCTCAAAACGCATTTAAGGTTGGCCCAAGAGCGCATGAAGAAGCAAGCCGATAAGCACCGACGGGATGTAGAATTTGAAGAAGGTGATTATGTTTTCCTCAAGGTTCGACCCTACAGGCAAACAACTGTGGCTGCTCGACGGAATGAGAAGTTGAAAGCTAAGTTTTTTGGGCCCTATCTAATTCTCCAACGGGTAGGAAGGGTTGCTTATCGCCTGGAATTGCCACCGGACGCTCGCCTCCATCCGGTCTTCCATGTGTCCCAGTTGAAGAAAGCTAGGGGCAACTGGTCTGCTTCTTTTCAGTTACCACCTCAGCTAACGGAGGAATTTGAATGGCTTCTTGAACCCGAAGATATCTTTGCGACACGCACTAATGATGACACTGGCATACCGGAGGTCCTTGTCAACTGGAAAGGTCTCCCCGAAGAAGATGCAACCTGGGAACCCATCCCAGATCAGTCCCAACAATTTCCTCTTTTTCACCTTGAGGATAAGGTGCCTGTTGATACGGGGGTGATGTTAGACCTCCCATAGTAAATATTTATAGCAGGAAAGGGAAGGGTAAGAAAGGGAATTAACTATGTAACGGAAAGGAGAGAGAAAGTAGTGACCTATCATTGTGAATAAATAGTGAGAAGGCTGAAGTAGTGAGGGGCCGAGAATTTCGTGCTAAGAGTATAGCAGAAAAGTAGGAGAGATTCCCCACCCTCTCGAATAGGTGGGTCGGCTCTGTAATTGGCCTTTTGTTTCTCAATAGAACAGTACTCTTGGTGAGGGATACCTCACATTCTTCTTCACCTCAATGGAAGCCTCAAAGCAATTCAACAAGTTGATGGTTTCTGTTTCCGAAGAAATTTATCTTTCCAGAACCCAAAAAATTAAAAAAAATTCACGTCTTGTAGAGTGATCCAAAATTTTAAAGGGTTCAAAATAACTTATTCCACCTTAAGCACTCGCAAAAAACCACAATATGAAGTTATCAAATGCAGTATTCTTCGAAGAACAATTTCATAGAAAATTCTTGTGTCATTCTTAAACAGATCTACAAGCATACTACAATTCTTGATATAAAACCTAAAAAATTATTCAAAATGAAAAAAAGTCACCAAATATAAGAAATTTATGTTTCGGGTTTGTCAAAAACAACATTTATAATTATTATAGTATTATAGCTTCCACCACACCTATCTCGAAAACATCTTTAGACCAGCAATAAACAATATTTTTTTTAGTAAAAACATCCTAAAGTATTGATCAAGTTGATTGAGGGTGTTTAATGTTTTTCTTGGGTGCTTTGATGAGCTGATTTTCGTTTCTATTAGGGGAGTTTTTTTTTCATATTTTGTTTATACCTTTCTATCAGTAAAGGTGCACCACCCTGAGAATATCCAGTCCCAGTGTACGTCATAAAATCTATGGTATTATGGTACTACACAAACCTCTTTCAGCATGACATTACTGAACCCAAAAATGATATCTCTACTATTTCCTAATACCCTTCGGTGGCACTATCAAAAAGTCATCTGAAGAGGACATTACAGTGAACGTGTACACTAAAAAACAAAAGAGAAGAAAAGAATAACATATTTTAGGCACTTCCAAGAATGTTTTGTATAATGATAAGAGACACAAGGCATTTCCAAGGATGTTACCTGAAGATTACTTTTCTCTTCTCCAGATAGTTTGTTAGTTACCACCATAGAATCCTCAACAGGACTGATACTGAAAATGTTAGGGCAAAAAAATTCCAGACTTTTATCTAGCAGTCAGTAATGCAATGAGGAAAATTTCCAAAACAAGAAAATTGATTGCAGCTAGCTTCTGTGACTCGCACGAAAGGCTTCATTGAATGAAATATATACCTTCCACAAAAGAGAATACAAAACATCCCATCACATTCCCAAATTCAGGAAACCCAGCTATAAAACAATACAGCCAAAGCCTTGGAGATATCAAGTTTATGAACAAAATTATTTATAAGTTTTCGTTTAAAACAATGAATATTGAGCTCACTTTACATCAATGAAACAACTTGTTTTAGAATATTCCAAGAGTTAGGAACCAAGTACATGCCCGGGTTGTGATTAATAAATATTGTCTTCTTATCTCGGTCAGCTTGTCTCTAGGTTGCAGTGGGGACCATACCAAGTACATGCCTGTCTCTGGGCTCCAGCGAGGACTATCGCCTATCTCTTATCTCAGTCTGCCTTTAGGGGGGAAATCTTCTTCTCTTTCTTTTTGGGATCTGGTCATGGAGAAGGCTAGGAGCAAGCTTGCTAAATGGAGAAGCTTATATCCAAAGGAGGTAGACTCACGTTGGTAAATTCGGTCCTCACAAGCGATTATTGTTGGATTTCTTTTATATTTATCGTAAATTATTCGTTGTCCATATTAATGAGTTAATTTTTTTCCTTATTTATATTTGGTCTTATATCCTAGTATGTGATTCAATAGATAGAAGAAATATAATAATTTTATTTCTTCCTAAAATTCTAGTTGGTATCAAAGTGGAAAAACCCTAGTTTTTAGAAACTCTATCAACCACAGAGGCTGCTCTTGAACAGAACACCCTACTTCCAATAGGTGTATTTGCGTTTGCAAAAGATAATAAAGAAACTAGTTTGATGTAAATGGGTGTTACCACAAAATGTAATGTTGATGGTAATGTTGAAAGATACAAGGCTAGATTAGTAGCTAAAGGTTTTACCCAAATCTATGAATTGATTATCAAGTGACGTTTACTCCTGTTGCTAAAATTAACTCCATCAAAATTTTATTGAATTATGCAGTTCGGGCCTTACTTTGGTTGATTTTGAGAGAACGCAACAGCAGACTTTTTGAAGGAAAAAAGTCCTTTCAAGATTCTTTTTGTCATAGTGTACAACACAATGCCTCTTGGTGGGCTACAAAACACAAAAACTTCTTTTGTAATTACAGTCTCTTTGTGACTTGACAAAGATTGAAAAGCTACTATGGTCTAAGTTTGTGGGAAGGTCAATCTCCACCCGCGCCCTTAGGCTGCGCTTCTTTTTTGAGTTTTTTTTATTAAAGGTGTTTCTTATCCAAAAAAGAAAACTCCATCAGAATCCTCGTCTTTTGTAGCTATCAACTAGATGTGAAAAATGTTTTTCTCAATGGTGATTTTGAAGAAAAGGTGTTTATGAGTAAATAGTAAAGTTTGAATATTAAAGAAATCATTATATGGTATGAATCAATCTTCAAGAGCTTGGTTTGAACACCTTGGAAAAGTAGTCACTAGCTTTAATGCTGTCAAAGCCCTTCTACCAGAGTTTTGGATGGAAAGGAATTTGCAGATTTTCAAAGAAAAGAGCCTGTCTTTGGTTGATCACTTCAACTAAGTTCAAAGCTTCCGAGTGGTGTTCTTTAAATTTCTTTTCGAATTATTCGCCTAATCTTATTTGTAACAACTAGGGAGCCTTCATTTCCCCTTTGTAGATTTCTGTGTGCTTTTTCTTTCTTGTTTTACATTTATTTTCACTCTTTCGGGAGTTTGTATTTTTGAACCATTTTTATTCTTTTCCATATATCAATGAAAAGTTAGTCTCTTGTTCGAAAAAGAAAAAAATTCCTTGATCTATAAAGAATTTTAAGATAGGACTAGATTTACAAAAGAAATACCAGGAATCTGTAAGGTCCAAGAAGGGCCTAGAAGAGTATATTTTAGTTGGGCTCCAAGCATGTTTTGCCTATAATAGGAGATGTGTCCCTTCATATTAGATAAGCTAGAAAAGCTAGGAAAGTGTGGGGAGTGAGAAGTGAGAAAAGTGAGTGAAGTTAGAGAAAGTGAGAGAGTCATTCTCTCAAAAAGTGTCCTTTGTTTTTTCTTAATAAAAGTTTCTTCATCAAGACTTTCTCTCCTCTCTTTTGTGCTAATTTTTCTACATGGTCTTCATCAAAAAATCAGGTCACAAATTAAGAAAAAAAATATATGGACAAATTTAGTGGCTTTGAAAAACAACACATAGTAAGGTACCTATGCAATACCTTCCAGAGGGAAGAAAGTCTCCAAGAGCAAAAACCAACCCGAATGTCAAAACAGCTACACCTATTCCAATCTACTTGCAATACAGTTGAATTAGCATTCCCTGAAAAGAACAAAATTGATCTGACCACACATTTCTTACCTTGGTACCAAGTCCAATTGTTTTATCTTCCGATTCAACTGGTGCATCGTAGTCAATTGCTCCAAATTCTTTTTTATTGTCTACCTTTTTCTTCTCAAGTGCTGATCTGTATTTTTTTTTTTTTAAATTTCATTGATATATGAAAAGCAGAAAAGTTCAAGATAAAAACTCCCTAGGGAGTGAAATAAAAAAGAAATAGTTTTCGGGATACATTTTCTGGGTCACAGATAAAATGGTTCAAAAAGTACATCTAAATAATTTAGCTACTACGATAAATTTTTATAAGCTGAAATTTACAACTGTAACAGAAATAAAGAAACGCTTTCCTTTATTATTCAGGATTTATTTCCTGCTTTTTGAGAACTTACTGTTTGCTCCTTTCTTGTATATTCTTTCTTATTCCTTGTATAATTTTCATCCGTTTCTGTTTCATATTTTAAAAAATGTAAACAAAGAAGAAGAAGAAATTTTATAAAAGAACCCATCCATTGGCCTAGTAATCATTTAGACAAGTGAAAAAGTAATTGAGTTTGGGAAGTACGGGGTCAAGAACCATAGTGACTACCTACCTAACATATCAAAATTCTACGAGTCCCTCAACAATCAAATGTTAAAAATCTTCTCAGAAAGATAATGTATATTGGATGTTATTCAAACATATCAAAATATATGCTTCATGCTCAAAAGATAGAAAATTAAACTCATCCGTGCATACAACAATTTAATAATTTACATGTACCAATTAATATTACACAGTAGATTTTATTGATTATATCTATAATAAAATTAAATATAATTTACTGAATCATTAGAATACTTCCCCTATTATCTATAATAAAATTAAATATAATTTACTGAATCATTAGAATACTTCCCCTATTTTAGCGAGTTGAAAAAGTTACTATATATACTAGGAACTTTATTGTAACAAAAAAAAAAAAAATCTTTCAATTCAATTTACATTGACTTTGTCAACTCTGACATTATTCAAAAATATATTTTGAAGATTTTAAAAAATCAATCAATGTTTTAATTTTTTATTTGTTTTTTTTATATCCATAAGAGTCTGGGTCAGCTTGCGCGCACCTCGACTAATCTCACGAGGCAACCACCTGACCCTACAACATTTGGTGCCGGAAATACATAGAAAGCACTAATTCCTACGGTGGGTGGCGGCCATCATGGGTTTGAACCCATTCCCTCTCAATTAACCCTAGCCCATTTGGACCAATGAGCCACCTATCACGAGGTGAAATCGAGCATAAGGTGGGTAGGTGAATGAGGCCTAGACCACTGGCACATGGGATCAAAGTGCGACGTGATGAAGCCAAGTTGCACGATTAAGCTTCATTTTTTGTGTAATGTTTAAGCTTCATTTATTAAGTTTGGTTTGTTTGTATCTTTTTATTTTTTTTATTTTTTTATTTTTTCCTTCTTCATCCCCTTCATTTCACCCCTTTGGGGGGGTTTGTATATTTGAACAATTTTTTGTTCCTTTTCATTTATCAATGAAAAGTTCGTTTCTTGTTCAAAAAAATTATTATTATTATTATTATTATTATATATATATATATAATAAAAAGTAAGAACATTATACCTTAAGTAAGTAATTATTATCCACAATCCTATTTAAAATTTTTGCCAATTGGAGTAGTATTTTCTTTTCCCCCTTGGCCTTAGGGTGGGTAACCCTCTACTGTATACCTTAAGATAGAGCTAGAACTATGAATTTCCCCAGGAGTTCAGGTCATTTATACATGGTTCTTATACACCAGCAGAAAGCCTACAGTTCTCAGATAAATATTTCATAAGAGAAGTGATGGAGACCCACTCAAGAAGTAAGAGAAAATCTCAATCTGTTTTTATTAATTGAAACAGTACCCTATATATATATAGGGGTTACAACTAACAGCAACTAAAGTAACTAACAATAGCTAACAAACAATAGTAACTTGAAGTTACTAAACAGTAAAAGGGTCCTTTAAAAGAACTACAAATATAAGCTAAACTTAAAAGACTAAACAAGTTACCCAAGGCCACACAGCTACATCAATTTTCCCCCACCTAAAAAAAACTCGTCCTCGAGTTTCAATCAGCTAACAAAAACTCATCAGGGGGATAGAAGGGATGAATATCTGCTATATTGAAAACGGGGCTGATGTTGTAATCCAATGGGAGGTCTATCTTATAAGCATTCTCCCCAAAACGTGCAAGTACAGCAAAAGGACCAAGCTTCCGTTTCTTCAATTTATTATAAGTTCCAACAGGGAATCGATTCTTTCGTAGGTGTATCATTACAAGATCCCCAATCTTATATTCCTTGAATCGTTTCTTCTTGTTTGCCGCTGCCTTGTACTTAGCATTTGACAGCTCCAAATGTCGACGAACTTCTTCATGGAGTTGTGTAATCCGAGTTGCCATTTCCTCCGCCTCCACACTAATATCAAAATTAACAGGTAGATTAGATAGGTCAATAGTGATCCGAGGAAGTTTAGTGTATACAACCTCAAAGGGGGACTTCCCTGTTGTTCGATTCTTCATGTGGTTAAATGCAAATTCGGCTTGAGCAAGTGTCATATCCCACTGTTTTGGACGATCTCCGCTAAGGCATCGCAGCAAATTTCCTAAGGAACGATTTGTAACCTCAGTTTGCCCATCCGTTTGTGGATGGCTAGTAGTGCTGAATTTTAGTGTAGTATCAAACTTTTTCCACAAGGTTCGCCAAAAATGGCTAAGGAACTTGACATCTCGATCGGATACTATGGATTTTGGGATACCATGGAGACGTACAATCTCTCGAAAAAATAATGTAGCAATAGAAACTGCATCGGATGTTTATTTACAAGCTACAAAATGAGCTATTTTACTGAATCTATCCACCACCACCATAATGGAGTCAAAACCCCGTTGTGTTTTGGGAAGACCCAATATATAGTCCATAGATAGGTCCTCCCAAATATTTTGTGGTATTGGTAGGGGAATGTAGAGCCCTGTATTTTAGGAAGAGCCCTTATACGACTGACAAATATAACATCTGTGAACAAAGTTTGCAACATCTTTTCGGAGTTGTGGCCAAAAAAAACGTGTATTAACAAGGGTGAGGGTTTTATCTCGGCCTAAATGGCCTACTAACCCCCCCCCCCCCCCCCCCCCCCCCCCCCATGCACATCTTTAATAATAGATTCACGAAGGGAAGTGTGAGGGATGCATAATGTATTGCCT
The DNA here is from genome assembly GCF_013281855.1 of Momordica charantia. Classification (NCBI taxonomy): domain Eukaryota; kingdom Viridiplantae; phylum Streptophyta; class Magnoliopsida; order Cucurbitales; family Cucurbitaceae; genus Momordica; species Momordica charantia. Next base: position 9,582,218 of record NW_028275166.1, read on the forward strand.
TTAAACAAGTAACCATTAAGGATGTGGTAGTCCTCTGTAGGTAAGTGGCTTGTACAGCGATGCCAAATGTCTTTAAAGTCCTGATCGGTTGCATAAATGTCGGGTAGATGATGAAAGGCCACGATTTCTCCTTTAAGTAACAGAAGGAGGTTATGCTTTCGACTTAAAGCATCGGCAACCTTATTACTTTCTCCCGAAGTGTGTTTAATGACAAAGTCAAATCTTTGTAAAAATGATAACCAACGGGCATGCATACGACTGATGGACTTTTGAGTATGCAAGAATTTGAGGGAGAAGTGGTCGGTAAGAAGGACAAATTCTTTCCCGAGAAGATAATGTTCCCATTGCTTTAAGGCTCTTACTAAATCATAAAGTTCTTGTTCATATGTACTCCATTTTTGTCTTGATGGGCTCAATTTTTCACTAAAATATTCTATAGGGTGATTATGTTGGGCAAGGACGGCTCCTATGCCAATACCCGAAGCATCAACAGAGACTTCAAACGGTTGGTCAAAATTTGGTAAGGTAAGAATGAGGCTATTGCTTAATTTTAGTTTTATGAGTTTGAAGCTTTTTGTTTGTTGGTGTCCCCACACAAATGGTCCCTTTTTAACGCAGTTTGTTAATGGTGCTACCAGGGAACTAAAGTTTCGGATGAATTTTCGGTAAAAGGAAGCTAGCCCTAAGAAACTTTGGACTTCTTTAATTGTTTTAGGTTCTGGCCATTCAACTATGGCTTGGGTTTTTTGGGGATCCATCTTTACTGTGTTATGTCCTATTAAGAAGCCAAGGAAGGATATTTCAGAGGCTAGAAAAATGCATTTCTTAAGGTTTATGACTAACTGATTAGAGGCTAAGACGGAAAAAACCCGCTGGAGGTGTGGTATATGTTCGGACATGCCGTGGCTATATATCAGTATATCATCAAAGTAAACCACGACGAATTTGTTAATAAAAGGGAGTAATACCTGGTTCATGAGTCGCATAAAGGTGCTAGGGGCATTGGATAGGCCGAATGGCATAACAAGCCACTCAAATAAGCCTTCATTTGTCTTGAACGCCGTTTTCCACTCATCCCCCGGCCGAATGCGGATTTGGTGGTATCCACTCTTAAGATCTATCTTAGAAAATATGGTGGCTCCGCTAAGTTGATCCATCAGGTCATTAATTCGTGGAATAGGAAATCGGTATTTTATAGTTATTTTGTTTATAGCACGACTATCCACACACATGCGCCATGTACCATCCTTTTTTGGTGTAAGGAGGGCAGGTACAGCACAAGGACTCAAGCTAGGTTGTATGTGGCCTTTATCAAGTAACTCTTGGACTTGGTCATGAAGAATTTTATATTCAGATGGGTTCATCCGATAACGAGCAAGGTTTGGTAAGGTTGCTCCAGGAAAGAACTCAATATTGTGTTGAATATCCCTTAAAGGTGGTAGGTCGGTGGGAGAGTCCAGGATAGTTTTGAAGTCACCTAACAAATGTTCCACCTCAGGAGGGATGGAGTATGTTTGGTTTGATGTGCCAAAGCTTTTAACCACCAACCCCAGAATAGGCATATCCTTATGTAGGAGAAGTTGTTTGGCAGAAGACAGAGTAAACAAAGTGCCAGTTTTGTGCAGACCCTCTTTAGAAGGCTGCTGAGATAAAGGAGGGATAGGAAGTAAAACGACCTTTTTTCCCATCCAAAGGAATTCATAGGTATTACTGCGTCCGTTATGGATCGTTTGGGTATCATATTGCCATGGTCGGCCCAACAGGATGTGGCAAACATCCATATCCAACACATCACATATAATTTGATCCTTGTAACTTGTCCCAATAGACAAGGGTACCGTACAAGTATGTGTTACCTGAACTTCCCCCCCCTTTTTTGATCCAAGAAACTTTGTAAGGATTCGGGTGAGGTGTTAATGGCAACTGTAGGGCTGTAACAAGTTTACTGGCCACAACATTTTCGGTACTCCCACTATCAATGATGATATTACAAAATTTACCTTGAATGGTGCATCGAGACTTGAATAAAGCATGTCGTTGGTGGACAGTTTCAACCTTTGGGGTGATTAGAAGGCATTGGATGACACAATTAATCGGATCACCTTCATCAGGACCGAGGTAGCTCACTTCATCGTCTTGGAGATCTTCCTCGCTACACTCCAATTGATCATCCTCTTCGACAAACGCAATCGCCTTTCTTTGGGGGCATTCCTTGGAGAGATGTCCTACCTGCCCACAACGAAAGCACTTGCCCAAAGTAGGGCGATTATAGGTGTTAGTTATCTTTTTTCCCATAGTTGTATCATTACCTTTATCTTCTATAGGAGTGTCCTTCGCTATTTGCTTGCCTTTAGAAGAACTGTCAGCTGGTTGTATAGAAGATTTATCCAAGGCGGATGTATTCCGTTTGGAGATTCCACCTTGATCCCACACAGTCCGACGAGCATACGTCTTCTTGTACCTATTGTTTATATTTTCCTCAATTGTTGTGGCAGTAGATATGGCTTCGTTGAGGTAACCAATAGGATGAACAGAAATCTGTTCTTTAATGTCAGCTCGCAACCCTCCAATGAATCGGGCTACTAAATATTGCGGCTTTCCAAAAGATTGGTTCTTGCACCTAGCCGATGGAATTCTTCGGTGTAATCAGCAATAGAGCGGGTTCCTTGACGGCAATTTTGATACTGATTATAAAGAATCTGTTCAAAATTGATGGGAAGGAATCATTCACGCATTAACTTCTTCATTCGCTCCCAGCTTCGAATAGGGCACCGACCATACCTTTGGCGATTAAGCTCTAATTGATCCCACCACGCAGAGGCGCCTCCTTTAAGTTTGAGAGCAACAAGACGTACCTTTTTATCCTCTAGTGTATTAAGGTAAGAGAAGAAGTTTTCGACATTGCGGATCCATTCCAAGAAGCCCTCGATCTCCATTTTTCCGCTGAATGTAGGTAAATCCACCTTCATTTTGAAATCTGGTGTGTCTTGTTGTCTAAACGGTCTTCTTTGAAAACCCCGCTGGTTGGTTTCCATTGCTATAAAATCATCTTCCTCATAGCTGGAAAAATCCAAAAAAGGGTCTTGGCCACCTCGAAACAGGGGATTATGATTAACATCTTGCTGTTGGGGAGGATCTTCATGTAATCTTGGACCCCCATTGGCTTCATAACCTCGTTCTTGATGAAATCTTGGAGGTGGGACTGGTCTTTCTTGAATTTGGATCCCCTGCCGATCCCCAATCCGAACATCTTGACTGGTTCTTGGATGCGGGAATTGATTATTCCTTACTGTTTCTTGGTTTACATTCAATGTTTCCAGCTGCTGATGAATCAATCCCAAAATCTGTTTAATCTCACCTACATCGCTCCGTAAATCTTTAACTTCAGTTTCGACCAACTGCAAGCGTGTGGTCATCGTTCGTGGTGAGAGAACGGACGAATGTTCCGTTTCTTTGCTGGTTATGGAAGAAAATTCTCCCGCTGTAGGTTTCTTTCCGGCCATCAGATTGCCCAGAAATTTTCTGCTCTGATACCAATTTGATGGAGACTCACTCAAGAAGTAAGAGAAAATCTCAATCTGTTTTTATTAATTGAAACAGTACCCTATATATATAGGGGTTACAACTAACAGCAACTAAAGTAACTAACAATAGCTAACAAACAGTAGTAACTTGAAGTTACTAAACAGTAAAAGGGTCCTTTAAAAGAACTACAAATATAATCTAAACTTAAAAGACTAAACAAGTTACCCAAGGCCACACGGCTACATCAAGAAGAGCCTCTGTTACAAGAGCAAATCAGCTGAATGGTTTACACAATACAGATCCCCTATTGAGCAAGAGAGGGTAACATACACCATGTGACGAAAAGTCTTCTTCACTTTTTTTTTTCCTTTTGATAAGAAAGTAATTTCACAAGACAAAAAGAGCTTTCGGAAATGTTGAGTCCCTTCAGTAGAATGTGATCATAAAAGACATTGGCAGGCATTGATCATCCATTATTTAAAAGCACTGAAAAAGCATTTTATGAGCGTGAAATGCCTTCTACTTACAGACATCGACAGAGAGACAGAGAAGAAAACAACTAAGAGAAGAAAACAGTCCTGCAGTAGTACCTTTTAACTGCTTCTAGTCGTTTTTCAAATTGAAGGTCCAAAGATTTGTTGTACGAATTTTCATCGTAACGTAAACCCAGAGCAGATGCCTCTACATCATAATCTAACTTTAGATCAAGTGCAACACACAGGAATAGAGTATTAAAAACACACACATACAAAAGGTTCAACATGATTCGATAAAATGATAACAGTACATAGAAAAAAAAAAAGAAAAAAAAGTCCAACAGAATGGAAGGTCCAAGGATTTGTAATAAGAATTTTCATCATAACGGGAACTCAGAGCGGGTGCCTTCATATCACAATCCAACTTTAGTTCAAGGACTAGACGCTGGTGCAGGGAAAGAGTAAAAACCAAAAAAAAATAATAATAATAAAACAAAAACAGGCAACAGAATTTGATAAGAGAAGGAAGAATACATAGAAAAAATGAGAAGATAGCATATTATTCTGTTAAAAAAAAAAAGCCAAAAACCCAAGTCTACTAGTAGCTTTGATTATCAACAAAAGGGGAGGGAGGAAACGGCCCAAACAAAAGCATTGAACTGCACAACAATCAAAGCCTCCCCCCAGTCTTCAGCAATGTCCTTCTTGTTCTTGGACGCCTTCACTTCCCAAGCTTCTTCTTGGACACCTTCACTTCCCAAGCTTCGTAAAAAGACTAGAACGTGGCATGAGAAAAGAGGAAAAATTAAAAAGAAGAAAGCAAGAAAAACTTCTAAAATGTGCAACAATGCGTCAATTGGTTGAAGGAGAGCTATGAATAGAATTTCATTGTCTGCTCTGGTGTATAGAAACGAGGACCTTAGAAAATTGAACTCTGTGGTTATGAGAACTGTGACTATTCTACTAACCAGGGAAAAAGAAGGTCAGTAAGAAGCTAGGTGTTCAAGTTCTTGGACAACACAATGAGCTAGAAATCCGTATTACAGTTGTGGTTGAACTCAAGTGTATGTCTTTGACAGAAGCTATTAAGTAATAAGGAGTCCCTATGGCTAAAGGGAATTGTGGAATAGCTATGTACTAGTAAAGTTCCAGCCACTAAATGGTGTGACAGTCAAAGTACTATACACCCCTCCAAAGACAAAACTATTTTTCATGAAAGGACCAAGCACATTGATGTACAGCTGCCAAAACCAAACTTTTCATGAAAGGATCAAACATTTCTTCAAGGTTGAAAATTTAACACAAATCGCAAGGCAGATACTATGCTCACTAAGGTTTGGTTCTCTCTACCAATTAGCTTAAAATATGAAACTGAGAATGGATGACCAGAAGATACTATGAAAGGTGGATAATATCGAGGTGGAAAATTGAAATATTAATATCTGAATGACTAATTTTAGCACTCCTTATGGTAAGGAAAGTTTATGAGCTGGCATAATTAACGAGAGTTTTGTTTTTTAGTTAGTGTTTATTCAATCTCTATTGATTTAAGCATGCTGCGTTTTGTTGAAAACTAAGTTGTACCAATTAGAGTGCGAGACTTTTTGAATCATTGTAAGTTTTTTCTTCGTACTTCAACGAATCTTTTTGGTTCTTCCATAGTGCTAGAGTTTTTTGGTGCTTCCACAATGCTACACATTGTAGTTGAACCACTTAAACTTCTCTGTGCATTCTCTCCTGTGATCTATATATTTCTCTGATAGGTCTTTCTTCGTTTTTGTTTTGACCTAGCAATCAGTGATTCAATCACCTAAATATTAAGTCATAGGTTTGTGTTGCCTAGGGTTGGGCAACTTGAATTTTTGCCACTCGTATTTGAATTTTTCAGGAAGAGTGACAGAAACTTGGTTTTAGATATCCTATGTCCCATAGTGGATTTGTGATCTGTAAAACTAAATGTGTAGCAAAAGACTAGACTTGATCCAATACGTGAGCTAAATGCCCCCTAAAATATTGCCCCAAATTCTCCTAATGATCCTAACAAAACATTAACACCCACGACTTTACTTTCAACAAGACCAAAAACCATCCCTTTGAACTCCTTAGAAAATAACTTCAGGCACTTGCTAACAATACTAAATAGACAAAATGGAGAATTTCCCTCTCAAACTTGTCCTTCGAATCTGAGTTTCTGCCATCATCAGAAAAATTAGCTGAAGGAATAATTTCTGTGCTTGAGAATAGTGATCAAAACTTATTCCTTGAACTATAACATCTAGCTTTCTGCATCCATGGGACATCATTACGAATAAAAGCTCCAATTATCCCCTCAGTCACTTCCTCACCTCACAATAAAAGCAATGAGGCTCCCTTGCTCATCCAAGCCCGCCTACTTAATCAGAACTAAAGTACAACAAAAATGTAAAATTACATAAATCTTTTTTTTTTATATAATTATAAGAAACCGGGCTTTCATTGAGACAGATGAAAAAATGTACAAGAGCATAAAAACACAGGCCAACAAAAGGAAGCTGAGTCTACAAAAAGTTCTCCAATCAAAAAGAAAAACACCTCAATGATGATTATAGAGAGACTATATAAATCTTCCAATTAAAAGATCACCAAAAAAATGAGAATAGTAACTTACAGGAAAATAAATTACTTACGTCTGGGTAATGTACTGGACTGTTTTGGAATTGATTTCCTACATCAGCGGTGAGTTCAAAGCAGTGGAAAAACAGAATATTAGCAAACTCATCAAAAAGTGAAACTCCATAAATTGAGAAGATAATTTAGAGATGAAAAAACATAAAAATTGATCAGTAGTACAGAGAACATTCATTGATGAAACACAAAACATAAAGCATTAGGGGTGTACAAGGATCAACAAAACTAAGCTGACTGATCAAAACTGATAACCAAAGTCGGTTGGTCGATTTTTGTTGGGTCCCTCCTTGCCTCCAAAAGCGAGCCTCCTTTGGATGAATGGTCTTAAAGCCCTTATTTCCGAGTTACGGTTCGAGAGAAACCAATGGATTTTTGAAGGAAAAGGAAGATCGGCTATGGAATTTTCAACATTGCTAAATTAAAGCTTCTCAATGGTGTGCTCTCAATCATTTTGAAAATTATTCTCCTAGTATGATTTGCTCTAATTGGGAGGCTTTTGTGTCTATTGTTTAGCTTTCCTCTTGAATGTCTATCTTTTTTGGCTTTTTATTGGCTGGTTTGGTTGTATATTTCAATTTCTAAAAATGTTGCACATCTATCATTAAATCAAGAAACAACGTAATTTCGAAAAGTGTAGAAGTTGAAGAGAAGATAGTGTAGGATTAGACATCAATGACAGGCTAACATTTGTTCCAGAACAGTAGAAAACATTTGTTGATTCTTGAAAATGTCAAGAGAATGTTTGAGAACAGTGTAGCAATCGAAATATGCACGAGAAAAAAAAACACACACACACACACACGATGTGTTCTATGTTTGGAATGGACTCAGAACAGTAAAAAACATCGACATCGTGCAGTAACTGAAAACACTCAACAAGCAGCAAAGCACAAAGTTTCAAACACAAATCAAGAATAAATTCAAATATTTGAAAATTAAGTTGCTTTGGAATACCTTGGCTGAAGCACCCTACCCTTTTGGTTGCCCAAGTTGCCGGCTTTGTTGGCCTGAGTGTACAGTAACCAAGCAAATTAATCAAACCTCAGTTACCATTGGAAAAATGAAGGATCAATCAAATGGTTGAATTGCGTGTTAATAATTTTTGTTGACAAAAATAATACAACCATATTGCTATGCAATAGCAGAACATAGCCATAGCTCAGTTAACAACTTCAAGACACGGGACAGGAATTTTGACACGACCATAGAATTGCATATGGAGGCTTGGAAGGGGTAAAGAGAGACCATGGAAAAATATAGCTTATTGCCTCGGTCTATTGATTGAAGAGAAAGAATATCAGAAAATAACAGAAGAGTCACCACAAGGCAAAATCACCAAGATTTGCTCGTAATGGCCTATAGAATCAGCCTAACAAAGGTCCTACGAGCTTACATGCAAATTAGTAACAAGTAATGAAGTAGGATGACTCAGTAGCATAAACAGAAAAATATTTAACTGAAAGAATTAAATGATTGATCCCATATAAAATGATTGTCAAATCTTTGTATGATACAAACTAAAACTTGAGCAATTGTACTTTATAGTTCGGGTAAACATTAAAGCTGAGCTAATGCCACTTAGACAATTAAAAAAGCTCTAAGTATAACAACATAATGAAAATTAAGATAATATTAATTCTACGTTAGTGATGTGCACAGATGAGAATATCAGTTCAGTTGAGTTCTAAGAGTTGATTTGAAATGGAGGAAAGGAGCTGTTATGTGGAAAATAAATCCTCTTCTATTTTTTTTCTTTTTAATAGTTCAAAAACCCTACCTAATGGCGTAATAGTTGGAAAGGTAACAAAACTCTATACTTTTCATTACAAAACCAATAAACCTGAAAAAGATTCACAAATAAAAGTGCTAATGCTACAACCAGTCCATAAATTGTTAAAGCTTCCATAAAAGCCAGAGATCTCCTCCAAATCACTAGTATGACTATAGAAATCGTGAGCAACAACACGAAGGTTCCAGAACCAAGTGGTAGTATCAGGACCCTTAGCTATTGTTCTCAAGAAATGACCCGGCACCAACTCTTCAATATATTTCTTGCTGGAAGTATCCCTGATTCCGTCGAAAAACGAGTGGGCCCAAATAATTCAATCGGGATAGTTGTTGAACCATACCATAGTTCCAACAATGCTAGTCACAATATGGGTTTCAACGAAAGAAATTTAGTCATTAGTAATGGCGATGAACCAACAATCCAATATGTTTTTTTTGCATATTCTCGATAAACCAGTGCTTATATATAGATGTAGGAAGATCTGTATGGGAAGTAAGTAGCCCCTTTGACATCAACACCAGAAAAATTCCTTTTCTTGTTCTCGTGTTGAAATAATAAAATAATTAATTATTATGGATCCCGTTTGTCAAAGATCCCTATTCTTGGTTTCAATTTTTCCTGGTTTATCATAACCTTTTTTTAGATTTATTACATAAATAGTGATTGCGTAAAGCCCGCGGTAGCAACGGAATCGGGGAAAGATCCTTTTTAGTTTTAATCCTAACCTCAAAAAAACCGACGAGTCGCACACTAAGCATGGCAATTATATCAAATGATTAATTTAATTTTTATTTAACCTTATAGAATTGCTAAGTTTTTATTTAAATGAAAAAGACTGGTTGTCTCTGCACCCTTACCTCATTTATCACTTAGCGGTCATTTAGGGGCCTTCTCATTTCTCATCTCATGGAAAACCCTTTTTGCTCTGCTTAGGCCTATACTCCTCTATGACCAAGTTCAAAGCTTCACAATGGTGTGCTCTTTCCAACTCTTTTAATGCTTATTCACCTAGCATAGCCTGTTATAATTGGGAAGCTTTCATTTGAAAGTTGTAATTGTTCTTTTGTTCTTTTATTTTCACTCTCTTTTACTTCTTTCTTTCTTTATTTATTTCTTTCTTTCTTTTCCTTTCTATCTCAACCCCTTGGGAGTTCATATCAATTTTTGTTCCTTTTCATATTTTCAATGAAAAGTTTGTATCTTGCTAAAAAAAAAAGGAAACTATATGAACTTCATTAAGCAAGCATCCTACAAAAAACAACCTACGATCAAACAAAAGGCCTCCAACCTAGGTTGATACAGAAGGCCTCCAATAAATCCTTCTTTATTAAATTAACTACTATGGAATGGGGATCTTCAGTTAAGATAGAATAGAAAAGAAGATCATCATCATTTTACACTAGGTTGCAACGGAATCGGCTAAGATGACTTTGAGAATTGGTGTAGACTCAAATGAGAGAAGAGTAGTTTTATTCTAATAGCTTGAGAGAATACAAAGGAGCTTCCTATTTATAGACAAATAGGCTACACTTAAAGGCTTTTGACTACAAGCTAATAAGGCAAGCTAACTAAACAACTAAACCGTAACTAACTTATTGTATAGGTAGTTACATCAATTTCCCTCCCCCTAACATAAGGCTCGTTCTCGAGTCATGGTGCCAATGCAGAAAGTGTCTGGCGCTTCGTACAGATAGATATAAGCAACATTGAAGATAGGACTGATATTAAAATTCGAGGGAAAGTTGATTTTATATGCATTCGAGTCATAGCGTTGTAAGACTTCATATGGTCTGAATTTCTTCTTTTGCAGTTTGTGCACAGATTCAATAGGTAATCGTCCTTTTGATAGATGTATCATGACTAGGTCACCTTCATGGAACTCTACTTCCCGTCGTTTCTCGTCTGCTTTAGCTTTGTATTTGGCATTAGCGTCTTCAATATGCTTGTGCACATCCTGATGCAACTTTTGTATTCGTTCCGCCATTTGTTCAACTTCCAAACTAAAATCAACAGAAGATGGAACGTTAGTCAGATCAACAGTTAGCCTAGGAAGTGTAGTGTAGACTATCTCGAATGGGGACTTCCTTGTGGTTCGGTTTTGCATGTGATTAAACGCAAATTCTGCTTGTGCAAGGGCCAAGTCCCATTGTTTTGGTTTGTCGCTACAAAGGCATCAGATAAGGCTTCCAAGCGTGCGGTTTGTGACCTCCGTTTGGCCATCCGTTTGTGGATGATTTGTAGTACTATACTTAAGAGAAGTATCAAATTTCTTCCATAGTGTCTTCCAAAAGTGACTCAAAAATTTTACATCTCTATCTGACACAATTGTTTTTGGGATGCCGTGTAAGCGAACAATTTCCCTGAAAAAAATGTTAGCTACATAGACGGCATCAGCAGTTTTTTTACATGCCAAGAAATGGGCCATTTTGCTAAAGCGGTCAATCACAACTAGAACTGACTGAGTCGTATACTCTTTGAGTTCTTGGTAGTTCTAATACGAAGTCCATTGATAAGTCTTCCCAAATTGTTTCGGGAATGGGAAGGGGTATGTATAGGCCAGTATTTTGTTTAGTTCCTTTATTGATTTGGCAGACAAAACACTTTGAGACAAAACTAAATACATCTTTTCGGAGTTTAGGCCAAAAGAAACGTGTAGCCACTAAATTTAAAGTTTTATCCCTTCCAAAGTGTCCAGCTAGGCCACCAAGTCTTTGATGAGGGCTTCTCGTAAGAATGTGTGTGGAATACAAAGTTGATCTCGTTTAAAGAGGTAGCCATTAACTAGATGGAAGCTCCAGAGTTATTGTGATCTGTGCATGTGTTCCATATTTCATGAAAATCTTTGTCATTATTATAGGCTGTAGGTAGGGTAGAGAATGCTGCAATTTCACTGTTTAGTAATGTCAGAAGGGTTCATTTTCTACTAAGAGCATCTGCAGCTTTATTTAGGGTACCATCTTTATGTTTTATTACAAAGTCGAAGCGTTGAAAAATGATAACCAGCGGGCATGCATTCTGCTAATGGATTTTTGTGTAGGAATTTGAGAGAGAAGTGGTCGGTAAATAGTATAAATTCTTGATTTAAGAGATAGTGTTTCCATTGTTTTAGGGCTTTAATTAGGGCATATAACTCTTGCTCGTATGTGCTCCATTTTTTACGGGATGGGCTAAGCTTTTCACTAAAGTACTCAATTGGATGTTGGTTTTGTGATAAGACAACCCCAATTCCTATACCGGAAGCATCTACAGCCACTTCGAAAGGTTGTGAAAAATCTGGTAATTGTAGGATAGGGCTTTGGGTATGTTTTTGTTTGAGAGTTACAAAGCTAGTTTGTTGGTCAGTATCCCATTTGAAGTTTCCTTTTCTTAAACAATCAGTTAACAGACTTGCTAAGGTACTAAAGTCTTTAATGAATTTTCTGTAGAAGGATGTTATTCCAAGAAAACATTGTATGGCTCGTATAGAATGTAGTTGAGGCCAATTCGTTATAGCTTTAATTTTTTATGGAACCATTTTGACTCCAGTAGCATTGATAATAAAGCCTAAGAAAGAGATTTCCGTTGCTAGAAATAAGCATTTTTTAAGGTTTATGACTAGGTTATTGTCATTTAGTGTGGAAAACAAAAGTTGTAGGTGTGTGAGGTGTTCTTCTTTAGTTTTACTATACACTAAGATATCATCAAAGTAAACAACAATGAATTTATGGAGATAAGGAATGAGAACCTGATTCATGAGCCGCATAAAGGTGTTTGGGGTATTTCGTATTTGATAACCCGAAGGGCATGGCCAACCATTAAAATAGCCCCTCGTTGGTTTTGAAGGCTGTCTTCCATTCATCCCCTGGGCGGATCCGGATATGGTGGTAGCCGCTGCAAAGGTCTATTTTTGAAAAGATGTTAGCCCCGCTTAACTGATCCAGTAAGTCTCCAATGCGTGGGCTGGGAAAACGATATTTGATAGTGATCTTATTGATTGCCCGGCTGTCGGCACACATGCGTCAGGAGCCATCCTTCATTGGAGTGAAAAGAGCTGTGACCGCACAGGGACTGAGACTGGGTTGAATGTGACCTTTCTCTAGGAGTTCAACAATTTGATCGTGGAGAATCTGATATTCTTTTGGACTCATCCTATAATGTGGAAGATTAGGGAGGGTGGCGCCGGGTAATAAGTCGATATGGTGTTGTATGTCTCTTAAGGGTGGTAGGGAGTTATGAGGCTGGAGGAGTGTGGGAAAAATATCTAAAAGGGACTGTACGGAAGGAGGAATAAGAGGAATTTGGGTATCGGTTAAGGAGCTGAAGTCTTTCACGATCTCCCTAAAAACGGAGCAGATCGATGTAAAAGCAGCTGTTTGCCACTGCATATATGGAATAAGTTTGCTGTGTCTATTGGTTTAGCACTATTGGGATTTGTTAGAGGAAGCAATACCACAGTCTTTCCCATCCAGACAAATTCATATGTATTCGGCCTTTGTGCACCGCCTGTGTGTCATACTGCCACGGACGACCTAAAAGAATATGGACACACATCCATTTCTAACACATCACATGTTATTTGGTCTTTTTAGCCTGTTCCAATAGAGAGGGGAACAATACAGATGGTATTAATCAAAGCTTCCCCTCGTTTTCAAATCCAACTTACCTTACAGGGAGATGGATGTGGTGATACTTTGAGATTTAAGGTGGCAACCAACTTGCTAGACACCAGATTTTCAGTACTCCCGCTATCAATAGTAATGTTGCAGATCTTACCATTGACTGTGCACCGTGTGTGAAAAAGGGACTGCCGTTGGCTTGCCAAATCAGTTTTTGATGTCAACAGAATGCGTTCAAGAACACAGGCAACCTGCTCACCATCATCAGGTTCGACATAGGTGATTTCCCCATTCGAATCTTGACAATCATGGGGATCATGATCCAACGAATCATCAATGATATTAAGCGTTTTCCGCTGGGGACGCTCGTTGGACAAATGACTCACTTGACCGCACCGAAAACATTTTCCTAATGTAGGTCGATTATGGGCATTGGTGGCTTTCTTACCTTCGGGATCACTAGGTTTAACTTCCTCACCATTCTTGTTTTTAGACCCTGAAGAAGTGGCCTGCACAGAGGATAGATCAGAAGAAAGAAAACCTTTCTTGGTGGTACTAACCTGATTGTCGCCTGTCGTCCGTCTTTGATACTGAAATTTGAACTTGTTGGCTTGTTGTTCCTCCACAGTAACAATTGTTGCAATGGCTTCATTTAAGTATCCGATCGGTTGAAGTTGAAGTTTTTCTTTGATGTCTAACCGCAACCCATTGATGAATCTTGCAACTTGGTATTGTTCGTTTTCGCCAAGATTGGTTCTTGCTCCCAATCTGTGAAACTCTTCGGTGTAGTCCGCAATAGTTCGGGTGCCCTGTCGACAACCCTAATATTGATTGTACAATATCTGCTCGTAGTTGATGGGCAAAAAACGGGGACGCATCAGCTTCTTCATCTTTTCCCAAGTGCGGATGGGAGCTTTACCAAACCGCTGTCTATTAACTTCAAATTGCTCCCACCACACTGATGCGCCACTCTTTAACATTAGAGCAACAAGCTGCACCTTTTTCGTGTTTGGTGTAATCATATATCCAAAAAAAATTTCTACATTTTTAATCCATTCTAAAAATCCCTCAATGTTTAGTTTATCGTCCAAGGGTGGGAGGTCCACCTTCATCTTGTAGTCACTTGGTTCCCCATGATAATGTCGATGGCGCCTATGTTGGCGACAATCGTCTCCCCACTGTTGAATCTCCTCCTCATCGCTGGAGGAAATGTCTTGGTAATCTTGGTGCCAGGGAAAACGGCCGTGTCGTCGATGGTGAGGAAAATTGCCATGCCTAAATTGTTGTCGTTGGGGAGCAAACTCCACATCTGGAATGAATCTTGGATTATCACAGGGGAGTTCTTGAATAGGTGGTCGTCTGGTGTCATGAGGTGGGCGGGAATTGAGGAGGTTCTTGAGTAGGGGGATGTTCTTGCGGTAATCTTGGGGTTGGTTGCTGTCCATTAGGATGAATCTTGATACCCTGCTCCCTTTTTTCTTTCCCAAGAATCCCTCTTGGTTGTTCTTGATGCAATTGAAGATCATCCAACTTATCTACAATCACGTTCAGAATTTGGCGGATCTCTACCACATTCCTTTGGAGGTTTTCAACAGCCCCCTCAACCATCATCAAGCGGGTGGTTGTGGCTCGTGGAGAGAGGACGGCGGCAGATTCCGTCTCTTATTCAGCAAATGAACATTTGGCCGTGGACAGAGCATTTCTTTCCCAGCCATTCCAAGGATTCGTGTTGCTCTGATACCAACTTGGTGTAAACTCAAATGAGAGAAGAGTAGTTTTATTCTAATAGCTTGAGAGAATACAAAGGAGCTTCCTATTTATAGACAAATAGGCTACACTTAAAGGCTTTTGACTACAAGCCAATAAGGCAAGCTAACTAAACAACTAAACCGTAACTAACTTATTGTATAGGTAGTTACATCAAGAATGTTGGGAAATCTTCTTTGAAAATTATAGAAACAGAGTTGGAAAATCTAGTCTGAATGGTCCATAAATTTTGAGGAGAGTGCAAAAACTACCCTATAAGGATTGTTACAACTGTACCTTCAAACTTTCGCTTTGAGCACCAAACTTGTGAAATTATTGCAATCAAGTCCTACGGTTATAACTTTGTTAGTTGCTACTTAAAAAAATCTTGAACTCCCAACATCGGTTAACAATTAGAAAGGATCGCGAGAGACCTTTTGTGGAAATGGTTGGGTGAGGTGAGAATTTGGGGAGTAAAAATATTTCCCTCCTATCTAAATGGTTGTGGAAGATCTCCTCAAGAACCTCAACTTGTAGCATTCGGTAATTGCGAACAAGTATGGGATTCATTCCAACAGTTGGGATTTATAGCAAGATTGATGAACCACTTTAGGAACCCATGGAATGCAACTTCCAATGTCTTCCAACCTTCCCAACTTTTATTACAATTTCTTTGAGGGTTGGTGGTAGGGTTCAATTTTAGGAGGACCCTTAGCCTCAAAATAGATCCCTTCGATTGCATTTTCCCTTACATAACCCTGTCTTAAACTTTCCTGATTTCTTGTTGGGAAAGTGGAGACTAACACAAAAAGAATATATGGTGGTAGAGTTCAATTTTGGAGGACCCTTAGCCTCAAAATAGATCCCTTCAATTGCATTTTCCCTTACATAACCCAACCTATTTTTACTTCTTCACTGAGTTTAGTATCTCGCCATTCTCATATATGTACTAAGTCTTTTTTCTTTTAATTTTTTCACTAAGAAGAAGAAAAACTTGAGCGTGTGGTCGGCAGTTGTAGAAAGGAAGAGGAAAGAGACTGTGGTGCATCATCGACAGTCCGTTCTCGTGATTTTAGTGAGGTTTTTCATATTGTATTTCTAAGTAGCCATTGTCGTGGTACTTAAAAGCTAGGTTGCCATTGTCGTGGTACTTAAAAGCTAGGTTGCCATTGTCGTGGTATCTAGAGAGCGTTGTAGAGCAAAAAGAAAGGCCCATTGTAATCTTCGCATCATAGTAGAACCTGCATTTTTAGAAGAATGGACGTAGTCTCGAGCTTGGGGCAAACCAGTATATTTTCTGATTTTTGTTTTTCTATCTCTACTTGTATTTCCTTTATTATTGATTAAATTGTGATCTGCTTCGTCCTGTGAAAGAGGAAACTAGTTAAATCCTAGTTATCCCCCTCGGGTTGCTCTCTCTGCCTTAGGAATGAGGAAACAATTGACCACCTCTTCCTCTTGCACCTTTGCAACAAGGTGTTGGTCTTTTTTTTTTTATGAGGGAATGCGGTCTGTTTGGGTGTCTTCCTCGTTTGCTAGATGATTGGCTTCTTGAAATTGTTCACGGGTTCTTTGAAAGGAAAATCCAAGATTCTTTGGAGTTTTGCTGGTAGAGCTTTTCTTTGGAGTATTTGGAAGCAAATGGACCAAAGAGTTTTCAACAATACCTCTCTCCCTTTTGGTATCTTTTGTGAAAATGTACAAATTACTACGCCTCTTGGTGCCTTACTCATAGGAGATTCTTTTGTAATTACAATATAGCCTTACTTACCATCATGAGATTGGAAAGCTGTAATATAGTAGCTCTTTATGGGAAGGCCTCCTTGGCCCTTGCCCTTAGGTTGTTTTCTCCATTTTACAACCGACCAATCTTTATCCAAGTCGTTGCAACCATTGAGGGTGGTTAACCAATCCTTCTCATGCCTTCACTCACAAGTCTTCGTACATTCAAGTGAATTCATGTCCTTCTCCAACATGCTTTTTTTCTCTAAGTAGTAGAAGCTGAAAATCTCAAAGAAGATCCGAGTTTTTTTCTCTGACTTATACAGCTATAGGGAGGATTAACACTTATACTTTATGCAAAGAAACTCAACAGTCTAGTTTTGTCCTATGTTCAAATTAGTGTACATGGACAAGTGTGATGTAAAGAATCTTAACTAACTGTTGTGGTTGTTTTTTATGCTTCCAAAGTGTGGGGTTGTCCATGGGAGACTTTTGGTTTTCTATTATTCTATGTCAAGTATCTAAGGGATGATTGAAGACGTCTAGATCCAATGTTCTAGGAGAAAGCTCGTGTGCTTTGGCAGACTGCCAGGCTGGTTTCTCCGTCATTCTATGGTAGAGGAGGGCATGGGATTTAGCATATTTTAACACCTCCCTTTAGGTTCGTACTTCAAAATTTTTTGTAATTGCCCTTTATTTTCTATCACCATGCTAGGGGGTTCTTTTCTATAATATAGTGTTTGTATTCCCTGCTTTTGGTTGATCCTTTATTCCTTTTCTTTTGGCCTCTGTTCTTTCGCAAACTACTTTTTCATTTTAAAAAACAACAATTATGGGATTTCGTTTATATCTCTATTGATGACCTCTCTCATTCGAAACTTCTATAACTTCTCTCAAGCCACAGTTTCCAACAAATAGCTTTCACTAATATTATACCAAAGATTCTAGTTTCCCCAACCAAAAAGCACCCGTGAGCAAGTGAAGCTTAGTGTCAAGAGGGCTATCCCCTGCTCCACCTACCAGAAAATGGATTTGGCAGAAAAGAAAACGACCATAGCCGGATATCAAAAATCAAAATCCGGAAAGGGTAAATGAATGTAATTATGCCCAATTTGATGAAATTTTTCAAGATTTGTAACAAAAATGCACCAGAAACATGTATACGTACTTTATTGTCCGCTTTGTTTCCAAAACCACGCTGAGTGTCAGAGTCGGAGCGGCTCTGAATTTGAAGGATTCGGAATCGAGGAGCCATTGTAACCAACATCTTGCGGTCGGACAACAGCAGAAATGGAGGCGAGGAATTGTGAGGAAACAAACTGAAGAAACGGATAGATGTGAAGCTGAGGAAGTCAGCAGTTATCGGAAACAGAAATGAGTAACGCCGACATAGGCTGGGTTGCAGGAAGCTTCAATAGCAATTTGACATCGATATTTTTTCAAAGAAAAAAATTGAAGTTTTGAAGATAATATTTCACACCCGCGATAGATGTCAAAGCTATTGGACCACATTGGCAAAAAATTTTTATGTCAATTTTCCTAAGATAAATGTTCCTCGTCGCAGATTAAGCGACAAAATTGTGGGAGTTCCGTAGAAATTGATTCGAACACTTGGGAATATTAAAAAAAAAGAAAAAAAATTATAAGATTTTGTGTTTTTTTTTTAAATAAAAAAATAAGTCTTTATGCTCTCTGGACATATTCTTCTCCTATCAGCGTGGGCAATATAAAAAAGAAAAAAGGTAACCAAGTTTAAATCAGACTAAAATAGAATGATGATGGCAGGAAATAGAAAGAAACAAGAATAAGTTATGGATGATCCCAAAACTATTTTGTAGTTTTTTTATTTTTTTTTTCAATTTTGTTTTTAATTTAAAGTTAGTAATGGGATGGTAAAAGTTATTCAACTCAATCATAGATATGGACCAACTTTAAATATAAAGTGTCTATATAAAAGTGTCTATATCTATATGAGTATACATCCATACGAACTCTTACTAACTAGTCAATTAAAATTATTCAAAAATCTCATTTCCATGTCTATAATAATATATAGTAAGTTTTATTCTCTCTTCTTATAGAAGTTTATTGAATTCATTCATCACTCTATCGCTACGTTGGTTGATTTGATTGTTATAGTCACTTTGTAAATTCCGCGACTTATGAAATTAATGTTTTTGTGAATATTAAAATAATGATAATTTATTTGAAGAAGAGAAGATTCAATTATTAAATAAATGTCAATTGTGTAAGAAAGTATTAAAATAATCTTGAATAAATGTTTCATAAAACCGTTATTCAAACAACCTTTAAATGATTCATGTTCTGAAAATGTCTCTTTAGAAATACATGTCAATTATCATATTTGATATAGAGAGGAGAACAAATTTTTTTTCTTGTTATTTAAAAAAGAAAAATTAGTACGGAGATTCGAATCCATGATTTTAAAGTCAAAGGTATATGTCTTTAACTAGTAATGTACTACTTCTAAACATGTAACTACAGTATTATTATTAACATACTAACATGTTAAGAATAATGCAATACACAAAGCAAACAGCCCTAGTAAACGAATATCAATACTAATGTCGCTTGTAAGTAGTAGCAACTTAAGAAGCACAGACAATTCATTTTGGGTAACGCGTTTGTTTTGGATATGTATTGGACTTGTGTCGGACACTCTGATACTTATCAGACACTCGTTATCTCAATAGACGTATATCACACACTAGAGGTAAAAAGTAAATATGAATTCGACAGTTATTGAACATTTGTTAAGCATAAAAAATATACTAAGTAGTAGTAATATGACAAAATAATAAACTTTGGGGTTAAAATACATCAAACTCATTTTTTTTAGGAAAAAAATTGGCTCTTTAAAGTTTGGAAGGACTTCCTCTTTGATACCATTAAATATTTGACAACTCATTATATTTTTTTTTATTTTTACATTTATCTCTCTTAGTTGTCAAATATTTAATGGTGTTCCTCCTTAATAAGAAGCCAAATTTTTTCCCTTTTTTTATACATAAAAATGCATAAGAATATTGACTTTGAATTTTCTTCCCAAAAAAAATTGCATAATTTAGTAAACATGTCTTTCTCACGTTCATGTCCCAGATTTTTAGAAAATAACATGTCACCGTATCCATATCCTATCCGTGTCTCGTGTCCGTATTCGTATCCGTACTTCTGTGGTAGCAACTCTGCAAGCAATGGAACGGAGCACATTTATAGTTTTTAATAAGAATACTTGAACTCAAAACATTTCGCTAGATCACGAGTCAACGTTGCCCATTGCCTTCAATTTATTTCTTCCAAGAATTCTAAACAATGAGCTCCAGGTCAACCCAAGGACCCACGACACATGCGGTTCATAGTCATAGTCTTGCAAATCCTCCAAACACCAAACGCAAAATACTATGAGTCTACCTTTCGGCCACCAACTTAATCTCCATTCAAGATTCCTTAAAAATTGATGGCCAGAGAATCTGCTATTATTTATACACAAGGGGCTTGTTAACCAAAAAAATGCTTATTGTAATCCAATAAATGATGTTCAACAAATTTCTTACAAAGTTGCAAGTTACATCAGGAGCTAAAACTCTCTTCTTCATACTAGCTCTTGCTGAACATAATCACTGTTCATCTTCGCACACTCCTTCCGTTAGACGATCATTGCTTAACTCACCTCTCCCACTTTTCTTCAAATATACATTGTTTTCAAGCTCCAAAACAACATTGTAGCCAACTTTGATCGTAGAACCTCCCTCCCCTCATGTAGTATATTTGTTATCGACGTTCATGGAGTTTCCTTATTTTAAAATCAAATGACAATGAGAAGAATAGTCCACTTTTATCATAAACTCTTGTTAGGTCCTTTATCTTTTCAGTGTAAAATACTACACATGTCCAAGATGATGCCTCTTTTGGGTTCACTAATCTTTGTCGAATCTCATTGTTGGATCGAATGCTCGTTTGAGCTTTTGAGCTCTGATGCCAACATTCAGGAACTTCATTTCAAAACGAAGTAACAATTCGAGAAGTAGCTCAATATTTTCAATGTGAGATCCTTTAACATGCCCTATCAAGATGGTGCCTGGATTCATCAATCTTGGCCTAATCTCATTTTTTAACCGGATGCTCGTTTGAGCTAGTTGAACTCGAATACCATATCAAGATTCATGGGGTTCTATCTCAAAGCCAATTAATTTTGAGATGAAACTCATGAAATTGATATTTCTATCTTTGCTACCTCTCATACTGACAGGTTTTCTGTAAATAACCTTAGCCTCCTCCTTACTAAAATGCAAGCTACTTTTTCCATATCCAATTGCCAGATTGTTAGGTAAGGACATGTCAACCAGAAATTACATGAATACTAATGTGCCTCGGTATTCTAGAGTCTTTCTAGATGCCAATGCTCTTCCATGATCCACCCTTCACCTTAACCCAACAAGTACCACTTTTCCCCTTTCAATTTACCCTCCAGAATATTTCAAACAAAACAAGACCCTCCACCTACATAAAGCAGTTACTTCTAATAGTAGGGAACTTCGGTCAGTGACAAACCACTAGCCCTGTTCAGCTAAGTTATAACAAAAAAAAAATCCCTCATTTGAACCCAGCTCATCAAAACTAAAAGAGAAGTCTTTCTAATAGGCCAGTGAATACCTTTCTGGACATTTAATTTAAGGAGCCCCACCTGTACAGCCAATTAATCTTCGTGCACACACCAACAGGCAACATGAAGCGGTTATTGCATATATTGGCATGCCTAAAACAACATATTTAAGTAATACCTCACCCGCTCAAGAAACGAAATTCTCTGCCCACCCATTATTTTACTACTTTCTTTCAATCTTACATCTTCAAATATGTTTGTTTAAGATAAGCAAAAGTTCACTCACATACCTAAATACCATTAACATAAATATCCACAGCCAAGTGAAGATATAATTGCCACCATCCACAGCAGAATTTGAGCTGAGAAAAAAAAACTACTCTTATTCAGATAATAACCTGCCTGGATGTCCTTCCTTGTGTGTTCAAAACAAAGTAAGCCTTCTTTCACTTCCCCCTGTAAAAAAAGGAGGGGAGGAAAAAAAACACACCCATCTGGAAGAAATCATATTGGAATTGAAACCTGAGGCCTTAATTCATCAATTTAATCCTAGTAAAGAAAAGAAGAACGAGCATCTTACAACACAACATTAGTATTTGAGAGATTGTCCTGGGCAAAGAGTGTTCACATGAGTTCGTTGAGGTGTCTACACAGGAATAAAATCCTCTTTTATCGTCATTGGCTCAGCATTATAGCACATAGGGCTTCAGCGCTACTACAGCGCTTCAAACCCGGGTTCGAAGCACCTTGCTATAAGGCAGACAGTTACTAATATTCTTATTCAGAAGGCTAGAATGACCTTCCGTGCACATAATAAATATTCACCGATGGAAGAGAATGAAACTCAGAGATCAAACATTAGCATTTTCTGAGTACGTATGAGAATCAATCGCAAAACAACGACTACCCTATCCACCACTAGAAAATTCCTCTCATCTAAAAGGAAAACAAACCACAAAGACGAGTACCGAGGTTCTTTTAAATTCAAGAAGAATGCTTCGTAGCATTACTGACAGAGCTCCAAATATTGGCGAGAGCCCCAAAAACATGCGGCATCACACTCCCAACCCCTTTCAAAACAGACCCAGAAGCCAATCCTATAGCAAAAGTCTCGGCGTAGCCCGGCTTCGAGTCCAACTTGAGGTCCAGAATGGCAACACGGCTAATAGTGGCATCGATCTTTTTCGAGGTCTCGACCAGAAGCTTGTCCTTTTTGCCTCTGCCGGAGGAGACGATCCTGAAGAGAGCATTCTGAAGGTCCTCTATTACCTTGATTGAAGCATCATGAGAATTAAGGCCTTGGGATTCGTAGTGGGATACGAGTTCCTGTGGAGTAGGAAGCTTCCTCCTCTGGGTTCCTGAAGAACTCATGGGGGTTGCAGTGCTGTTGGCTTGGGGGAGAGAATTTGGGAGTGGTGGTGATTCCCCCATTGGAGCTCAAAACTGGGACGAGAAGAAGGAAGCTCCTTCGATTTTTGAGCTACTGGCTAACGGGAGGAAGTTCGGAAACAGATAAATGGGAAATTAACCTAGAAATTAGAATATTCAATACTGGTCTTGGATATTCAAAAAGGGTTGAGATATTCAATAAATTGTTTTGGTCCCAATTTATAAAATTTACTTTTGCACGAAAAAAAGTAATATATTATTTTCACATTTCCCAATTTGATTATATTTATTTATCTACAAAATAATCTATAATTCTCAATCTGTAGCATGATAAGATGTGTGCATTTTATCGGTTAAACTCTCTCTGGTTTAGGAAGTCTGAATTTTCCCATTATTTTCAATATCCTGATCATAAAATATTAAATTATAATGAAATTCAAATATTTAAACATAATTGATTGATAAAATGTAAAATAAATAATATAAAATATGAATTTATTTTAACATCTTTATCAGTGTATATATGTATATTAATTAGAGACTATACAATAAGTTAATTAATTATACTATAATTATATATAAATTATATGTTCTTGTAGAAAAAATTAATTATCTATGATATAATTAATAAAAAGCAAGTAGATAGGTTAATAAAAATAATTATCTATTACTTGTTTGTCTTTTTTAAGAAAATTAATTATCTATTAATTGTGTATTAATACAATTGATTAATAGAAGTTAAAGAAAAAATCAACAAAAAATTATTCCAATGTAGGAGTAGATAGGTTTGGATGTATATATTAATGAATCTATAGACTATATATAATTGATAATATATGGCAAATTGTTGGAGTGTTCATCCGATTTGACAATGATTCGAATCTAAATAAATTATATTTTCAAGATTGTTTGCTATATTCATATTTCATGTTCATATTTCTCATTTCCTAAGAAACAAATTTGATGATAACCTATTCCGTTTTCGATAACATTTTCAAAAAATAGGCTAAATTTTAGAAACTATGGAAGTAGTTTCGTTTTTCCTGTTTCTCTTTTAATTTTTTTTATTCAAGACATTATATTTTCTTAAAAAAAAATTATTTTTATTAAATTAAAAAATTGAAATTTTATTATTTATTTAAAACCAATAATTTATACTTTTATATTGTAAATTATATTTTCTTTAATTAATTATATTCTTCTCGAGCATATAGTATTTTTTTCTATATTATATGTACTCAATTTTATTAAATTAAAAATAAAAATAACAGTTACTACACATGTTTTAGTAAAGAAGTCGTGGGTTCCAATATCCACCCCACAAGTTGTATTAAGAAAACTAAAAATAAAAATAACAAATATATCAAATTTAGTTTCGTTTCTATTTATTTTTTAAAGAAATAAGAAACATAAATGGTTGTATTCGTGATTTTAATTATAAAAACAAGAAACGAGAAAGGAGCCGGAGACCGAGAAATATGAAACCACCGCTAAGGTTGCCAAAATATTTTTGAATTGTTACATCACATTGGAGAGTGGGTATTAGTTTTGTGGTGTAATTAATCAATAATGTGGTGTGTAGTGTTAATGAATTGTATGAATGAGAAAGATGAGAAGGCATGGATTGAGACGACAGAAAAAGGCGGTGAACTGATCTAATTTTACAAAACTCATACCAAATTCCTGCATTACATATTAATGAACAAAACGAAATTAACCTGAGTTGATCAAGAGACAAAAAAAAGGAAGAGAGAGAGAAGTAACTTGAATTTGTTGATATTGTGTCTTGTGTTTGAAAATAAAAAATAAGGGAAGGCTGATATAGAGAGTTGAGGTTGGTCGGATCGGATCAGACATTGGTGGTTATAGAGCGCATGCAATTGCAACGCAGCCTCATTAAGCTGTGCAGTAGTCAGTAGTAGTAGCAGCTTAGTAGTAGTAACGAAAGTGACACGAGTGACGGGTGAAGTTGAAGCAGACAGGATCGACGTCCATAAACAAGTCCGGAGTTGGGGTAATTTATATATCTCCAATTCCATCACTCAAGTCTTCGTCATCATTCAACTCTTCAATTTTGGTAACTACCTCATTCAAATCCAACCTTCTCTCCCAATCTTCCTCACAGCAACTCAACCCAATCTTCAACATCTTCAACATCTCACCTTTATTACTCTCCCGGGCTCTCCCCAGCTCTGCATCGAACACCAGCGCCGTCTTCTTTTCCTTGATCATGTTGTTGACCCAAGTAGCAAGGTCCGATTTGGTGTCATGGTTCCGGGTCAGGTAGTTCTCTGGGAACCTCCCCGTCAACATCTCCAGTATCACTATACCGAAGCTCCACACGTCCGTCTTCTTGGTTATGCGACCGAGGTGCGCGTACTCGGGCGATTTGTACGCCATCATCAGTGTCTGCCCATGCTCTATGTTGGCAACAGGGAGCAGACCGTAGTCCGTGAGTAGAGGCTCGAAGGAGTCGTCCAGCAGCACATTTGAGGATTTGAGATGGCCATGTGGTGCAACAATGCTGGGCAGGGAGGTGTAGAGATAAGACAGCCCCCTTGCTATGCCTTTTATGATCTTTAGCCTTGTGGCCCACTCCAGGCCTGTCTCCTCATCATTGTGGTTACCATGCAAATGGCTGGCCAAACTCCCGTTATCTACAAAGTCTGAGATCAACAACTTCTCTTCCTTCCTGTAATAATACGCAACCAGTGGGAGTAGATTTTGATGCGTCAATCTGCCCAGCCTTCTCATGTACTCGTGAAACTCCTCCCTTCCTACGTTGTTCATTTGCTTGTACCGCTTCACCACCACTGCATTGCAAAGTATGGTTGCTTTGTAGGACGACCCAAATGATCCGCTCCCTAATATTTCCGCCGACGCTCTCAACAAGTCCTGTAAGTCGAACCTCTCCCTGTCGTCCCTAACGAACAATAGTTTTCCTTGGTCTGCTCCCGCCCTCCTCGACGTCGTCTGCGCAACCGACGACGTTGATACTGATGAATCAGTCGATCTGTATACATCCCCTGCGGCTTGCTTGCCCACGTACTTATTGTTCTCCTCTTCGATGATACCTGGGCTCTTCCCATTCCCCTTTCCTAATTGTAGCGCAGGCTGCTTCCTTAGATTCAATATGATGCAAATGGAAGAAATCATGGCTAATATTATCCCCAAAATTAACAGTATTATCGCAATTCTTAGCAGCCCCGCCGATGACAACTTGGATTTCTCGCATGCTGGGAGAGGACCTCCACACATACTGTTACCTACAACCATATATATATATTTGTTATACATTAATTATTGATTAATTAATTATAAATTTCTACAATTATGCGTTCTTATTTAAAAAGTTACCTGAAAAACATGAAGGATCCATGTGGCTTAAGCTCTTAGGTATTGGGCCCTCCAAGACATTGTTGGAAACATTAAGGCGCTTCAAAGTATCCATTCGAAGGTCGGGAACATGGCCTTTGAATTTGTTTCCATCAAGTCTCAACTCCATAAGCCTAGACAGTGAAGCGAGAGATGAGGGAATTTGGCCGTTGAATTCATTATTGGTCAAAAACACTTTCTTCAAAAATTTCATACCCGTAAAGGCATCGTCCGGAATTTCTCCTGAGAAGTGGTTATAGGAAAGATAGAGGGAGCGCAAACTCCATAATTTGCTTATAACAGAAGGCCAAGGCCCAACCAAGGTGTTGTTCATGAAGCTGAGGGTGCGCAAACGAGTTAAAGAAACCAAGGGATCTACATCAACATCGCCCTTAAGCCCCATATTCTCAAGCCTCAGGCCCCTAACATGGCCGTGTAAACAAAGCACGCCCGCCCAGTTTGACTTGTGGTTTTCGCAAGGCGGGACAGAGGGAACCCAGTTGTGAAGCGCGGTGGCGGAGGTTAACGAGCGCTTGAATTGAAGGAGAGTTTCGGCATCGGAAGGTGCCGCATGCACCGATAAGACCATGCATGAGGAGAGTAAGAGAAACAGGTGGAAGAAGATGAATAACGCGGCGCTGATGGTTGGGGCTGGTGCGCGCATAAGCCCCGCCACGCGCACGCCCGTTGGCATTGGCTTTCAAAACTTAACCACCAATAATGTGGCTCTGGCTCCCAATTAACATACACTCAAGTAGCTAGACGTTGGCGCAGGTAAGGGCGTGGACGTGGGCGTGGGCAAAGAATGCATTAACTAGCTAAACGCGGGCGAATATTGGATAATGTATTACGATGTTTATTTGAGTTGCATGCAGTCGAGGACGGGGGACAAGGATAACATTGTTTGCCTTGCCGTTGAACCAAAAGAAGGTTGGAGGGGATTGAGAGGGTAGGCTTAAATTGCAAGGCAGATGTTGTCTTGGATGTGTCCAGTTGCGAGATTTGTAAGGGCAGCCTTTGAATATTTTAGGATGTACCCAATTTCTGTTTCCTTTGTCAGTTGCCATTAACTACCTACCACTTACACCCCTTTTTTTCTCCCTAATTGCGGCTCTCTTTTTCTCCATCCACATTTTTTGGTAAATTGTAATAATACACATCCATGTTGTTATCATTTTAATTTCTTTCACTTTCACCCCTATGGTTTCATCGCACACAAAATCAACTCTCTGTTTGGGATTTAATGCTTCTGTTGCTACAACGAAAGCATCTTTTAGAAAATTAACAGTTTGATCTTATCGGTGATGTAGTTAATTCAAATATTAATATGTTTTAATTTTTATGTTGCTTGTGTTTAATATGTTTTATCTTTCTTGGTAACAATCATACATATATTTATTTCGAAATAAATGTTGAGGTTGCAGTGCAAACAAAATCTCATCTTAATTAGAAAGATAGTGATCTATAGTGTATATATAATGATCTTTTGGGTGAAACAAAAAGCAAAGTCATGTGGTTATTTCAAAAGCGGACAATATCGTAGTATCGTGGAGATACTTTGGGAATTGGGTAGAACTTGTGGATGGATCTCCCAAATCGAACAAAAAATGCTCCTTGTTCAAGGGAAGTGTTGAATCAAGAAATCGATCAACTCCGCGAACGTCGGTTTGGCTAGGATGAGCTGGACAGTGAGTTCCGAATATCACGTAGAAGACTTGCAAGACAGAGCGAGCACTCCGGTGCCAAAGTCAATGAAAATCGAATGAACGGAATGGTTCTATTTATAGGCGAAGACCCCGACAGTGTTCCCGACAAGGCTTCAACGACTCTTTAAGATTACCGTGAAACGCTGCGTGTTGTTGTGGAGTGTGTCGAAGGTGTGATCGAGCTGAGGTAAGACAATCAGTACAACCAATGATATGAGAACAGGATTATGAACATGCTTGTTCGACTCGACCACCAAAAGGGTTCGACTCGGTCAAATGGATTAGCCAAGATGTGTATACTTGGGTTAATCCTCCGCGGGATCTATGAGCCACGTGTTACCTTCCACGTCAAGGCATCTTCTATAACGTGTATGCTGAAATGTACCTCCAACAAGAATGATTGTTTGGTGTTGCAAAATATGCAAACAAAGTCCCACGTTAATTAGGTAAAAGAGTGATTTGGTATATAAATGAGGAAAATTATCTCAATTTGTATGATATTGGTATGAGATGTGAGAGCTACGCCAAAAGAGAGGAGATTGTTTTTACCAAAAAATGTCCTTAATTCAAATATATCTCAAATTACTTGGTTCACCCATCTTTTCCCTTAAACTTAAGGGTATTTATAATATCAAGCTATAACCGTTGGTGTAAAGAATTTGAATTTATGGTTTCCTTACGAGATTCTAGGCGTATTATACGCGTTCGGCCAAGTTCAACAATTTCGTGCCTTGATCATCTCGAACTGGTTGTCAGGTTTTCACCTTGCGAGTTGTTTACACATGGCGTTAAGTCGAACTACTGGTGACATGTTCCTGAGGTAATTTTTTACCTCTATTAGAGATATTTAGAGGTATTGGATACCCATGGTCCTTAAAACTAAACTATTTTAATAATATATGAAGATTTGTTTTAAGGAATATTATGAGTTTTTCAGCTGAAACCTCAAATTTATTTACTTTCCAGTATTTGTTGATGGTTTGTGAATTTTATTTATTTATTTTTTCATGCATTAGAGTTTCTTTTGTTCCTTTTTCTTATATGCTGTCACAGTTATATATTTTTTGTTTCTATAGTTTTTTTTTTTCGTTTTCTAATAGTCTAATATAAATATTCAATATATAATATATAATTATAGTTTATGGTAATTGCATAAATTAAGATTGGAACTGTAATTTATTTGTTAACATGTACGAATTATTTTTTTAAAATCACTTAAAATTATGCTTTTAGTGTAAATAGGACCACGGTCTACTATTGTGCCATGAATTTTTGCTTCCGTGTTAGTTCTATGTTTTTTTAATTATTGTTATTAAAAGTTATTTATTTTCGACGAATATTATATAATATACACCTTTTGATATAATGAATGCGATCAAAATTGAGGTTGAAATTATTTTCAAGGCGAACTTATTGATTGAGTCCAGATCAATTGATGATTTAGGATCATCTGGTCGAAATCCACCGTGAATCTTACTGTCTCTGCAAATATCATAACATAAAACCTTCGTTAATGGCTGCCAGCGACAACAAAAGACAATAAAAATAAAAATTCTATTTCTATCCCCAAATTCATTTCCATTTCAACCAGTCAGTTTCTAGGCAAGGCAAGTAGAGGGAGGGAGAACAAAAAGGGAGGGAGAGCAAGAAGAAGAGTAAAGATAGATTTAATTTTTTCATTTATGAAAGTTTAAATGTAAATGTTAAGTTTAGTTGTGCAATTTTTTTAAGTTTGAAGGGTTTAATTTTTACTTAACTTAAGAAGTACTGTAGTAGTAACAATAATCATACATTAGGGAGCTCATTTGTGGAATTTATATATATATTTTTTCCTTTATTTGTGTTTCTTGATTTTAGTTATCCTTTTTCTCTTATAATTCCTTTTAATTTAGAACCTTTATTTAAATCAAACTTATCTAACTAAAGAGATGGTTGATGCATGGATTATGCTCTCCCAGTTCCTCCCGAAGTTCGCACCAAGCTTGATTATCAAGAACTCGAAGACCTGCAAAATCGAACAAGGCTAGACCGGTGTGACACTTGTCACACGGGCTCCAATGCCTAAGTTAGCAAAGGGAGCAGTAGAGTAATAGAATTCAATGGTCGAATTCGGTTTACCTTAGGGTTAGGTTATATGGCCTATTTATAATCGTTTGGAAGGTTTCCAGAACCTTATAAATGAGCCCTAGATAACTGTTGTGAAAGCCTAATGATTCATAGACAACAGAAGAGAGAGAAAGTCGGGCTCGACACTGATCAGGGGTATTCGATCGGTTGGCATTGGAATCAGGCAGAAGAGATTGGGTCGCACCTTAACCTAAAGGCTGCAACAAGAAGCCGGCGCCCCGGTGCCGAGGTGATCCCGGCGTCAAGGCGGGTCGACTTTCAAAAATGGGTCGGCCTCTTCGTCGATGATCTCGGGCTTCTAGCTATCTCACAGTCCGACCTCTTATCTCGCTTGGGTCGTTTTTGTTCCCTATAGTCGTTTGAGAGTTCTAGACCCTTCTACGTGAGCCCTAGATAACCGTCGTAAGGCCCAAGGCATTGTGGGCAACAGAAGAGGGAAGATGCCGGACTCGACTCGGCGGCTCAACTCAGCTCGGTTTGGCCGGCCATTTCATTGATTCTCTTCTGTTCCCTTGGTTGGTTTGTTTGTGGTTTTCGTTTGTATAACAATAGCCCCCACACTCAAAGTAGAAGGCATAAAGCATGTCAGGGCTTTAGTATTTGTTGCTCAGTCATTCCATAAGTGACTGTTTTTGTGGAACAACCTTCGTACCATCTCGTCTGGGTCGATTGTCATTTCACGGGTTGGCCTTTTTAGCCCCCATACCCTTTTTGCCATAGTCAACCGTGGTTAAGCCTCTTGGACTTTGCCATACAGTTAATTTTAACTGTTTAGGTCTTTTGTGATACAACTTTTAGCTGGGCTAGCTGTACCTCATTGGGTTAACCTGTTTGGATTTTGCCCAGGGTTTTATATCTAGGGTTCACTCTTGGGTTTCCAACCTATTTAGCTTTTGCCAATTGCTTCATACCCTCAGCCTAGTCGATTTGTCGCTGTCGATTATCGTTTCTTGGACTGGCTGTCATAGTCCCCATTCTCTTTCATTGTAGTCGGTTGCAATCAAGTCTCTTAGGCACTGCTATACGGTTAGTTTCTACCGTTTAGATTTTGGCCTTGGGATTTAACTTCTCTTAGGTACTCCTTTTGAGTTTCTAACCTATTTGGCTTTTGCCAATGGTTTTTAAACCTTGAGTTTAGTCGACACCCTTGGGTTTTTAACATATTTGGCTTCTGCCGGTTTTTAATCCGAGTTCAATCAACACCCTTGGGTTTCTAACCTATTCTGACTTTTGCCAAATGGTTTTCTACCCGTGGGTTTCATTGACCGGTTTAGGCTTGCCTACTTTTTGTTTTGACCTTGTTGGGCCTGTACACCTGCCTTTTTAAGCACCTTGGGATTTTCTTCCCTGGTTTCACTGATTGGCTTCTAGTTTATCGGCCTGCTTTTAGGTTTGTCCCAGCTCGAGCTCCTTGACCATTGTTACTCACTGGCCCCCACTTGAGGAGGTTTTGTTTAAGGTATCAAATGAAAACTTTCTCAAGTACCTCAAGTCTTGTCGTTCTCTCCTATGTCGCTTTCTTCTATCTGCTCGTGTCGACTAAGTGACTTCTCCTTGCCAAGCACAAATTTTTGGAAATCGGGTCGGCTTTCCAAGCAGTTCCTGTACTACGTGCTGCTGACTTTTGCTGTTGTGTAATTATTGGATCTGATCAGTGGAAGAGACCTCATTAGTAGAAGATGCCTGGTCGGCAGAATTGGTCTGATCAGTAGAATAAGCCTGGTCGATGGAAGACACCTGGTCGACAATAGAGACCTGGTTGGCAGAAGGCATCGGTCGGTTAAGACTTACTCGGCCGAGACCTAGTCATGTCGTGGACCTGGTCATGCCTTGGATCTGGTCGTGCCCTAGAGTCTGGTCTATGACAGTTATACAGTTCGCTTGTCAGGTCTTTACAGTAGCTTTGTCCTTCCACGGACCTCGGACGGGCGTAGGTTGCCTTTTCTTTTGTTGCTCGAATTTTCCAAAAGGAAGGTTGTGTTCTTAACACACTCCCTTGACTTTTCACAACAACCAATGTATCTTTTGGATGCCTTAGAACTTCATCAAGTTGCTTTCTCCATTATGAGATTTGTTGATCGTTTCTCCTGGAACCTATTTTAGAATCCATTGATTTGCCTCATCCAGGATCTGTCTTGAAACTTGTCGATTTGCTTGCTCTGGGTCCTGCCCCAGAGCTTGTAGACTTGCTTTGCCCTAGACCTCATCGGGTTTGAGCAGTCCTTCCCTTCTTCTTTTTCTGATGGGTTAGACTTATCTTATCCAGGATCTGTCCTGAAATTTGTTGATTCGTTCGTTCTAGGTCCTGCCCCAGAACTTGTTGATTTGCTTTTCCCTCGACTATCTTAGGAAAGGGTAGCCCTCATAGTCTATGTCGATTTGTTTAACCCAAGATCTCTTCAGATCCGAGGTGTTCTGGGTTAATTTGTTGCTCTTTTGATGTTTAAACGGATAGATTCCACCTCCTCAGATGGTTCTCCCCTACTGAGGGTGGTCGGATTTAGTCTATGAACAGGGCTCATATTTGCTTCCCTCGAGTGGTCGGCAGTCTCGTTTGGGCTTTTCCTTTCAAAACAGTGTCGTTCTACTAGAGGTTGCGTCGACTTGCTCCATGTTACCCTCCTCAGATTAGGATTTCGTCTCGGCTCCCTCATTGGATTAGGATTTTGCATCGACTAAGTTTGCTCGAACTGCATAGTTCCCACAGACGGCGCCAATTGTTAATGCATGGATTATGCTCTCCTGGTTCCTCTCGAGGTTCGCACCAAACTTGATTATTAGGGACTCGAAGACTTGCAAAACCGAACAAGGTTAGACCGGTGTAACATTTGTCACACGGTCTCCGATGCCTAAGTTAGCAAGGGGGAGCAGTAGAGTAATAAAATTCAATGGTCGAATTCAGCTTACCTTAAGGTTAGGCTATATGGCCTATTTATAATCGCTTGGAAGGTTTCCAGAACCTTCTAAATGAGTCCTAGATGATTGTTGTGAAGGCCGAATGATTCGTAGACAATAGAAGAGAGAGAATGTCGGGTTCGGTATCGAGTAGGGGTATTCGATCAGTTGACATTGGAACCGGGCGGAAGAGATCGGGTCGCGCTTTAACCCGAAGGCTGCGACAAGAAGCCGGAGACTCGCCACCGAGGCAGGTCGGCCTTCAAAAATGGGCCGGCCCCTTCGTTATGTGCCGACCCCCTTCGTCGATGATGTCGGGCTTCTAGCTATCTCACGGTCCGACCTCTCGTCTCGCTTGGGTTGTTTTTGCTCCCTATAGCCGTTTGGAGAGTTCTAGACCCTTTTAGGTGAGTCCTAGATAACCATCGTAAGACCCAAAGCATTGTGGGTAATACAAGAGGGAAGATGCCGGATTCGGCTCGGCTCGGTTTGGCTGACCATCTCGTTGATTCTTTTATGTTCCCTTGGTTGGTTTGTTTGTGGTTTTCCTTTGTATAACATAGATAAAAGAACTTTTAGAAATGACTAAAATATGAAAAGTCTTGTCGAAGCGAGCATAGCTCAGCGGTAATTGACATACATCTCCAACCAAGAGGTTGTGAGTTCGATCTCCCACCCCCACATGTTGTACTAAAAAAATATATATATGAAAAGTCCTATCAATCAAGAAAATTCAAGAGTAATTATCTAATTATGTAATTTAAATAAAGGTTTAAAATATCGATGTTGATGGAAATGTGAAGATCTCAATTTAATTATGCCATAATTGATTTTTTTGTGGGTTAAATTAATATTTATAATCACATTTATATTTATGGGTAAAAAAAATGAAAGGTAGAAATAGAAACAAAAAATAAAACTAATATCTAGGAGCAGTTGCAAATATGACAAAAAAATTTTAGTAAAATTAGCAAAATAGCAACCACATTTAGTTTTTTTTTTTTTTTAAATATAGCACTTTTTTTTTAACGAAAGACGGAGGTCCAATTTTAAAATGACAACTTTACCAAAATGAGATATATATGTAATATGTCTAACTACTTATATATGTATGTGATATACATATGATATACTAATGATACGAGTGTCTGATATACAATATGTATGTGATATATATATGATATACTACTGATATGTGTTTATATGCAATATATATGTGATATTTATCTAATATATTACTGATGTACTAATGATATAAGTGAAAATTTATTTTGAAATACATAAAAGATTTTTGTTATTGATTGCAATTTCCCGTACAATTAATATAAATAATAAATAAAATTAATATTTTACATAAATAAAATTAAAACAAAAGCTAAAACATGCTGCTTTAATAAAGGAATCTGTAAGCTTCAACTGCCACAAAAAATAATATAATGATATGGACGAATTTTCAACCTTTGATGATCTAGCAAAACTCGAATACGACGTTGTACCCAAAAAAAGAAAAAAGAAAAGCCATAAATAATGGTCGTAAAAGGATATTGTCCAAGATTAACCAAAGCTTCCAAACCAGACCCATAATGAACTTTCAACTGCCAAATACGCCTCTCAACAATAGGAGGGGTTGGAAGGAATAATCCATATTTATTATAAACCATTGTTAGGTCTCTTTTCATTTCAACGTGAGATCCTTAACAGGCTAGGAGGCAAAAATAAAATTTTTAGGGATGGATTAAAGTTAGGTTAAAAGTTGTGTCGCTTTTGATGTCGGGACATTAAAATTAGACTTACCATGTCGGGCTTGGCCCGACATTAAAACTTCATCAGTGTTTTTCTATCCGTCATTGTTTCCTCCGTGTTTTTGTTTGTCCGTCATTAAAATCCATATTTATTGTAGTCGAAGAATCTAATAGCGGGGCTCGTGTAACCATATTACATATGTTCGTGCAGCAATCAAGTCATATTTGGGATATTGCAGTGACCATTAGCAAATTTGTAAAACTCTTCCACCCTTCCCTTGCATATGTCCATAATTAGTCTTTACTTTATCACAACTTTTAGCATCTCCGAGTGCCTTTAACCAAAGTGGTACAAGAGTTTCTACTCCCTTTGGTTCTAAATAAATATTCAAGTAGAAGAATTTGGTGCTACAAAACTTTATGCCTAATTCTAAATTCTCAGAAAAAGAAATAAATGAGGTGACGAAACTCCAACAAGAAAAAAATACAAATGAATACAACTTATATATCCAATAGCTCAATCAAAGTTTAACAATTACCAACTCATTAATGTCATGTCACTATACGTTAGTTATATTAAACGGTAAACTGTAGGCATATTTTAGAATTATTTTTTAAAAGTTGGAGACCAAACTGTCACTTTTTAAAACTTAGAACTAACTTTAACAATTTTAATATACTAATATACATTTTTAAGGTTTTTATTTTGAACAATTGTATTATATTTATGAAAATCATAATGTACCATTTATTAAAATGAAATATCTACTTACTTATGATTTTGTGTATTTAATTATTTTATACTTGTTTTGTAAATCTTTTTTAGTCCTTTGATATTTTTAATTTTTATATATTTGATATTTAACATGTTGTACACTTATACCTCTATTGTGATACAAAATATTGGCTTTGCACATCTAAAATATACTTTATATTATTTTGAAATAAATTCTTTTAATAATATACTATTTTTTTTCAATAGTATTAATCTTTTAATACTATTGAAATCTTAAATTTGTTGTATCTTAGACTTGAAATCTTAAATTTGCTTATTTGTTTTAGTATTGTTGAGGAGCTGTGAATTGTTATTTATATTCTATTTTATGCTTTCATGTGTTAAAAGAGTTTTTTTTTTGTTTATATGTTGACTTTCTATTTACTGTACTTAATAGTTTTTTTTTTTAATTTTCTTATTGTGTATAATTTATGTTAATTTTATATAGCACTTGAAACAATAATTTATTTGTCATCAAGTATGATTATATATATATTAAATCACCTGCAGAAACAAACTTCAAATATATAATTTAATTTATCATTCAGATAAATCAGTAATAGAAATGAAACCTATAATAGGGCATAATTGAACTTGAATAATCTTATTTTAGTTCATTATTTAGGTTAACCAGTTCGTAGGTATTTTATTTTATAATTATTTGATTAGTATTTGATATTTATTTTATACATGTTTTTATTTTGTTTGATATTTTGTATTTTAATGATATATATCACTTGTATTTAATATGTTTTATCTTTATTTGTAATAATCATATAATATATAGTTTATGTATTTATTTGCAAATAAATTCTTTTAATAATATAATAAGATTTGTTTTAAGGAATATTATTAATTTTCATGTATGGATAAAACCTCAAATTTGCGAACTTTTGATGGCTTGTGAATTTTTATTTATTTAATTTTCATTTATTAGAGTTCTTTTTATTATTATTACTTTTTATATATTGTCAAAGCTATATATATTGGACCATGAGCTTTTTTTTTTAAAAGTTTTTTTAAATAACTATTCTTGAATGGCCAGTTTTTATAAACAAATTATTGATTCATACACTGTTGTTGCCTTGTTGGTAGTAAATATGTTTTCTACTTTTGTTATGATTTATTCTTACAAATTTTTTACTCGTGTTAATTTAATTGATGCATTGAAATTTATTTTAATTATTATTTTAAATGTTAATATTCATTTTGAGTGTTTTTATTATTATGAACACATCTACTTATTATTGTTTTTTTTTTGAGAATCTATTTATTATTGTTATTACTATTTTAATGTAAAATTGAAATACTCATTTCTAAATCAAAGCATAAAAGTTTGTAAAACCCAGATAGACGTCGACTTAAAAAGGCCAAAATACTCACCATCGTGACCCCATTGAAAATTATACCTAATATTTCACAAATATCAATTCTTTTAAATATTTACAAATCTAAATTTTGATATTTGAATTAAGATTTTTTAACTTCCCTCATTTAATTACGTTTTTACATTTATATATAAATTTTAAATATTTTTCTTTCTTTCACGAGCTGATGTCATTTAATACTATACTAATATTTTTATTAAATGTTAAATCTTGTAATTTAATTATCATTGTTTTGTATTTTAATTACCTAAATTCAATATTGTTTCTAAATTTCAGTAAAGACTCACGAAGTCTATTTTCACGTACCATTTCTTAATTTTACTTTGGCAACATTTTTGGTTCAAGCTCCATATTCATGATGCCGTTTTCCTTCCCTTTTTCAATAAATTCGGCAACATTTTTGATCTATTCAAGGAACCTTTTCTAATTTTCCGACCATCCATCACTTTTTTGGGGTCTCGTTAATTTTTCAGGCGCATTGTTAGTTAGGTTATATAATATATATATACATTGAATTTATTAAGGATCTCAAGATAAGGAAATCTAACAAAGGTTTATAATATATGGAGTTACTCCTCTCGTTATCAATTAATTTTGAGATAGAACCCCATTAATATTAATATGGTATTAGAGCTCAACACAATCAAATGAGCGTCCGATCAAAATATGAGATCCGACTAATATTGATGAACCTAAAAGTGAAATAATTCCATTTTCCAACGAACATTATATATTAATTTATAAAATTGGAAGTTTAGGTGTCAATTTTTTTAAAGATTGAAGGGTTTAATTTTTACACTTAAAACTTAAAACTTTATGAGTGCAATCTATCACTTGTAAAAGTTTAAGGATCCATTTCTGGAAGTTCAAATGTTCAATTATAACAATCATAGTACATTCAAGGTGATTTTGTGAAATTTATCTTTTTTTAATCATGTTTAATTATTTCCTTTTCTAATTCATTTACCTTTATTTAAACCAAACTTATCTATGAATACCATAGCCATAGCACGAACTTAGGACCCTGGAGATTGAAAAGGATCTAGTGGCTATTGCACCACAACAATATATTAAAATATAAATTGAAAATACGTCAATTGGCAAGCCACCACCTTTTCGAAAATTTTGCCACATCATTCGATGGAAATCTCTTCAATAGATGATTTCATAATTACAATATTTTCAAAATTAGTTTAAGAAAAACTATTCTTCCATAATTTCTTATTTTAACATTTTTTTTTAAACTCATCCTGTTAGGTAGACAGTGAACTAATGGATTTTTGTTTCACTATAAATATAGGTCCTGAAAGAGCAGTTCTAACATGTAAATTTCCATCATTGCATATATACCATCCCGCAGAATGCAAACTAGAATTCCCACAATCATATATTACATCTTTTTCCAAAGAGAATAAAAGGTCTTATTGCAGGACCTCTAAAATAATCAATTACAATGGCTAGACTTTCGGAAGAAAATTCTCCGACCTAAGTGGATTAAAATTTAAAACACTACAATGTTAAATACTTCATTACATGTTTCAAGAAGGAAAAAAAGAGAAAAAAAAAAACTTGTACAAGTCAACTTTTTAACCCGGATTTCACAAGTCAAAAAATAGAAGCAGGATCACCTCTTTCCATAACCAACATGCCGCTTTAATCCTCCAATCTTCGCAAAGTAGTTTTTAGCTTCTGAAAGGCTTTCCTTACCAAGGACTAATGAGTTCCTTTTTCATCTTTTCATCCCCAGAAAGTACGAGTAACCCAAGCTTATACGGCTATCGCACGACCACCAAGCAGCATGGAAGTAATTACTATATCATCTCCAATAGCCACAAAAAATCTGACCTGAGCTTGGAAGGAAAAAAGAATCAATTATATGGACAAAATTTTAACATTTGATGATCTAACAAAACTGGAACACGGCGCTGTACCCAAAAAAAAGGGAAAAAAGCCATAGATAATGGTCATAAGTTATGTAGGATATTGCCAAGATTGACCAATGCTTCCAAACCAGCCACATATTGAACTTTCAACTGCCAAATACACTGTTCAACAACAGAAGGAGCATTAGCAGAAGAGTCTAAGAGCGGGGGCTCCTGTAATGATATTATAATATGTCATGTAGCAATCAGGTCACATTTGGGATATTGCGGTGACCATCAGCAAATTCGCGAACTAGACGCTTCAGAACTCTTCCACCCTTCCCTTGCATATGTCCATAATTATTCTTTAATTCATCACAGCTTTTACTGTCAAGGTAGTCAGAGGCTGCATCTCCAAGGGCTTTTAACCATAGTGGTACAAGGGTTTCTACTTCCCCTGGTTTTAAATATTCAAGCGGAAGAGCCTGTACCTAGAAGAACTCGATGTCTTTAATAATCAAAATTCTAAGTTCCAACAAAAATAAAATAAGCAAAAGAAAAAGTCATATTTGGTTAGAAATATTAAATTGTGTGCTGATTTCAATTTTAATTGATAGAATAGCAGCCATGAGTTTGCAAAACTGAATTAGTTATAAAGATGTCGATCATCCTATTCTCAGTGTCCTTTCTCTTTCTTGTTGGTGGCAGATTTTCAGTATTTTATAGGTGCAGATGCTTTTACTGATAAATGATAACGACTTTGTAATCTGTTCTAGTGAACTATTATTCCAGCCAGATGACAAGGAGAAATTCTTTAACCCAAGGCTACTCTTTCAAAAATTTGGAAAGAAAGTTCCAAACTTTTTGGAATAGTAGGATCTTATTCATTCTATGGCTTCTAGTTTGAGTACTATTTGCTAAATTCTTTTTGTAACTATTTTCCATCTTTGTAAAACTCGACAAAGTAGTACCTATAGAACAGATCATGTTCAAGTAAGGTTGTGTAACTATTCTCAGTCTTTAATAGGTGCTAATATGAGAGTTCTTTTCATTCTACCATGAAACGTTTTTTCGTATCCCAAAAATTTTAATAACACTCATGAAACCGGTAATGAAGTAATACATAGACAAGGTGCATATAAATTAGCATTAATCTGACAATCTTAATACAACATGCACATGCATTTGGGCATTGGCATATCATAGAGTATTTATGAAACATGGTCACATTTACAATGAATCTTGATAGCAATGAAAGTAGAGATTCAAAAGTCAACAGAAGTTGAATTTCCTAATAGCTCATTTATCTTGCATTCATATGGAATATGTAATAAAACTGGAAGGACCAAGTCGACCTATGTTCTGGAAGTAAAACAAAGTGCCTGCATATTAGTTAGTCATTCGAGCTTCAGTAGTACAGCTCGACTTGACCTACTCCTACTGTAAAGAAATCTTGACATCATGGCAGTCCTTACACTAGGAAGAGTGATTTACCAATTACCATTATAGAAAATATACAAATGCTTGGCTGGAGAGAGTTTCATTTAATAATTAGTTTTCTCAAAATGTAGCTACTGTCTCTTGTTTAAACATCTAGTTTGGTCCTCTGAACCTTTGGTTCTTTTCTTTATCAAATCTTTATTTGGTTGGTTATGCTCTCCTCTCCTCAGGTTATAGTCCATATATATATTCTCAGAAAGTTATTAAAAATTATATTCATAAGAAGGTAAAATTTAGGAGAACCAACACAATGATGTTATTCAAATATTTTGTCCCAAATATCTTTTTGTACTGAGGCCTCAATAGAGTGTTCCATAAAATTAGGGGAGTGAAGATATGAATTCTGTCCTTTACTAGGTTGCTTTGACAAATATCCTTGAAGGATTTTTTGGCTTGTAACTTTCTACCTCTTGATTGTTTAAGTAAATTCTTCATATACATTGTGTGATAGAGGTTGGTTTCTTTGACAAGGCTTTCTTTTGGTCACCTTTGAGAACATTTAGTTCGAAAGGAATAAGAAGATTTCTGACAGTGTAGAGAGTGATTAAGAAGATTTTTGGGCTATTATTCATTTTGTTTAAAATAAGAAACTCAATTTGATCGAGAGAGGAGATATACTGACCTCTAGCTGGTTAGTAAAATCGAGAGAGGGTAATTACAAAAATATCCAGATTTAAGAGCCCAAAACAAGACATAAAGAAGACATTATCATTAAACAAATGATCACGTCTTCTCATCATAAGACTCTTTGATATGTATCTTATTTAGTAGCAAAGGATTCTCCAAATGAAGATTACAACCTACCAAACTAGAGGCCCTATTAAACATGAATCACCCACGAACCCAAAAGCTTAAGTTGATGGGTTGAGATAAATTTAATCACTTATAGGATATCCAACATGCCTATTCAAAAGGGGTGTAAATAAATTTAATCATTTATAGGATATCCAACATGCCAATTCAAAAGGGCTTTAATCTCACCTTGGTCTCTCCGCACACTCTTCTTCACTTGCACAAAACAGCCCTATTGTTATCCTTATCCCAAAACAAGTTACAAGTGACTTACTAATCACCTAACACAGCTATCAATCAAAGTCAAATGACTATCCTAGAGAAGTAACATGAGAGGTATTTCCCTTCTGCCCTTCCTAAGAGTAAACTACTATGCAGAGTCAATATTTGAGAGAAAGAGAGAGAACCGCTGATAGTAGCCAGCCATGCAAAGATTCCCAGCGGAGGACAGCTTTCAAATCCGTTCTTTCACTGATACTGCAAATTGCTGCCAATTGTTGCAGAATAGTTGCACACTTGTGAACCTGATAAAGACACCATGTGTAAACTTGATGGCACGCCTTGAAAATATTATATTAGACAATAAACAATTTCTCTCACATGAGAAATTTACGAAAAAGGTGATAAAAGAAGGACAAAAAAATTACAATAGGCCTCCAGTTGGTGCCTATGGAACATAAAGAGCAGTTATAAAAATGTTTTACTATCCGATTCCAAGAGGTACAGGATGAAATAGAAACTAAAAGATCCCATTATTGAAGATTTTTCTCTTTCTTCAATTCATAACTCCTAGGAAACAACATAAAATACATTATTATACACACAAAAGGTCATCCTCATTTACGATAAGGCCCCCAATTATGTAGAATAAAGAAGACGACGACGACGACAATCACAAAGAGGAACAGCCCATACGAATCATTGACATTATGCACCAAAATATTGACTATTTCAAGTACTCATATCTCAGGGGAATTACGTCCATATGAGATATCAGACTTCCAAGCTTCTTTTGAAAATGCT
The DNA here is from genome assembly GCF_013281855.1 of Momordica charantia. Lineage (NCBI taxonomy): Eukaryota > Viridiplantae > Streptophyta > Magnoliopsida > Cucurbitales > Cucurbitaceae > Momordica > Momordica charantia. The sequence continues at coordinate 9,623,936 of NW_028275166.1, forward strand.
AAACTACGTATTCCATTTCTACAAATATATGAAATATCAGGCACCAACAGTTCTTTTGAAATGTCAAACTACGCATGCAAGGTACATATGCGTATTTTGTTTTTACCATAAAAGAAGGTTACTTGCACGCCAAAAAAAAAAAAAAAAAGAAAGAATTTGGACATACATTCATGCATATACATTTAAATAGAAGCTTACCCGTGACATTGCTGAAACACCAAGCAAAGCATATAGAATGTTTGATACAAGCCCCTCGCCGCTGTGGGATATAACTCGAATAACCATAGAATCAAATGGTCCCTCAGAAATTGTACTCGCTAACTCTAACATTGATGCTAGACTAACATCCAAGAAACCTAAAAATTCATAACAATAGAGGTAACAAGACTCAAACTATTTATGAACAAGTGAATAATGGCAATGAAAATCAAGCAAACAAGAGGAAAGAGTCAGGTAGGATGGCTTTCAGGTAACATGTACTTTAGCGTAAGTTTCAATTACCTGTTTCTTTTCTGCTAGTTAGTTCATTTGTTTAGTTTGCTTTTATTTATTTATTTGGGGTAAAATGAGGCTTTGCGTAAAGATAGCAGCACGAGAAGGCAACCAAAAAAGATGCGGCAGAACAAACCAGTGTTTTCAAGGCACAAGGTGCACTTCAAGGCAACGAGCCTCCTTATCGCCTTAAGGCGAGAGGTGACAAAAAGGCGTCGACTGAGTGAAGTGAGGTGCACTTAATAAAATAATAAATAAATATTATATATAGCAAGTATATATATATTTTTTTAACAAGAAACGAACTTTTCATTCATAAATGAAAAGGAACAAAAATTGTTCAAAGATACATACCCCAAAGGGGTGAAATGAAGGGGGATGAAGAAGGAAGAAAATAAAATCATGCTAGGAGAATAATTTGCAAAGAGATTGGAGAGAGCACACCATTGTGAGGCTTTGAACTTAGCTATATTGAAGCATTTTAAAGCTGAGCGGCTTTTCTCTTCGAAAGTCCTTTGATTTCGCTCAAACCATAACTCGAATAAAAGCTTATAGCAATTTTATGTATTAAAATTACTCTTAGATGAAAATATTTATAAATCTATTTAAAGGGCAAACAAATTTTAACTTAAATAATTAAGTAAAATAAAAAATATAAATTTAAAAAGATATTAATAACATTAGTGGTTAAATAGAATACTAAAATTAAATAAAATTTAAATCATAAATTAACTTAAATAAAAGAATTTATTTCCCTCTTGCTTTTTTTGCCGGATCGCAAAGTAATTGCATGCAATTAGTGCCTTGAAAGCCTAAAAGGGAATAGGAAAAGACTCCACCAAACATCAAATACCAAAATCTTTTTAATTTTTCTTCTACTTCTTCCTCGTTTACGATTATTCTTCTTCTTCTACTTCTTCTTTTCCAAGCACAACCCGTTCATAGGTGAGTGAGACTAAATCGTTTAGTTGTCTACAAAGAAAGGAGATGGCTTCATAATCGTGCAGCGACTAAGCAAAGGCAGTGGCAGTGGCAGCAGTGAAGGATGAAGCAGCAGTGGCGAAGGAGGAAGGTTTTCGGGTGTGGGTTTTCATCTTTTTAGGGGTTCTTCTGTGAGTTTTTAACATTATAACAAAAAAGAAAAAACAAGAGTCGCCTTGCTTCGAAGAGGCGCTCGCCTCACCTTATGGCAATGGCGCCAAGGCGTGGCAATGGCGCCAAGGCGCACAAAGGCAAGCGCCCGATTGAAGGCGCTCGCCTCGACGCCGTTTAAGGCACGCCTAGGCCAAAATGCCCCACCCCTCGTATTAGGCGAGCGCCTGGGCGCGCCTTGAAAACATTGGAGCAAACTAGCCTGGTTGTTTTTATGTTAACATGGTTTTTCTCTAAATGGGTTTTCCTTTGTAGTAGAAAGCTATTACATAAAATACCATTTGGTTTACCTTCTTCTTCTTCCCCATTGACCCGTTGGTTTACCTCTTTGACCCCTTGGTTTACCTCTCTTTGAAAGATTAAAATTCCAAAGAAGATTAAGTTCTTTAGGTGGCAAGTTGCCATGGCAAGTCTTACTTGGGAAAGTCAATACCTTGGATCGTATCTAGAGGATGTCTTCCTTTTGAATGGGCCCACAGCGGTGTGTTCTCTGTAGGAGTGCCTTAGAAGACCTCGAGCATTTGTTGTGGACTTGTCAGTTTGCGCAGGATTTATGGTTTCGTTTCTTTACGTGTTTTGGGATGACCTAGGTCTTGCTAGAGATTGCAGGGGGATGATGGAAAAGGTGCTGTTATACCCTCCTTTTCGTGACATGGGTCGTTTTTTGTGGCATGCTTGTTTTTTTGACTACTTTATGGGGTATTTGGCTAGAGAGGAATCGTAAATTGTTTAGGGGGTGGAGAAATCAGTGGACTATGTGCGGGATCTTATTAGATTTAATACTTCGTTAAGGGACTCGGTTTCTAAGTCATTTTGTAATTACTCGTTAGGCCTCATTCTTTTGGATTGAAGTGCTTTTCTTTAAGGGGCTTCCTCTCTCAGGGCTATATTTTTGTAGGCCCGTTTTGTTTTTCTTGTATCTCTTTTCATTTTTCTCAATGAAAGTGTTGTTTCTCATTAAAAAAAAGAAAAGAAAAGAAAAGAAAAGAAACATAATAATTTATGAAATTTGGCTCATTTCTCTTTAGCTCTCCATCATTCAGTACCATAGCAGCAACCTAGCCTTGAATAATGGTTGCCTATTCAGATTTGATGAAAAAATCCCTGTGCACGATGATCACACAAACGGTCTTCCTGATATTTTGTTCAGTATGAAGCATCACAGAGAGTGGGCCCAGGCTTTGCATATCCAATAGATTGACGAATGGCTTTCTCTAGGTCATGGGATATCTACAATAGATTTGCATCTTATAAAATCCTTTACCGAAGGGAGAACTTCTAGTCTAAGAGTTCAAACACTTCAAGATATGGACCAATAACCTATGAGTTCAAAGGAGCATGAGGCTTGGGATTTTGCTTTCTTATCTTAGGAAATGACTTTAGCTTCGTATCTGAGCTAGAAAATCTATTCATCGAACTGAATCAACCTCTTAACAAGCTTGAGTACCAACCAGACTCCTAGAGAAACGATGAATATTGAAAGTGCATGAGTGTTATTTCTTGGATTGGATCGAAAAGAAGGGTGGGAGCAAAACAAGAGGCCCATGCATCCACGTGCCTCGACACATGGTGGCATCAGAGAAGATAACATGTGAGGCTCACATGGAGCTTCAACAAGTGAATGATAATGGTATTAAATTATATTTGTTAAACTATAATACACCGTTATTTTCTTTTAATTTCTTGCTGCATTTAGGTTCCAATAGATAAGGGTTTCCTTGTTCTAATAGGTAAGGTTTCCCTATTCTAATAGGCAAAGATTTCTTTTTCCTTTTTTGATTCTTCTCGGTAGTTGCTATTTAGTATACATTATACCAATTCTTTGAAAGTAAGAATTATTTTTTCTAATCTATTATTATTGCTTTATTAATAAGAAAATCCACCAATAATAACACTCCTTGATAGCCAAAACCGAGAAGCAAAGAAGTTGTTAATAGGATACACGAGGAGACATTTCAGATTCCAAAGAGAGCAACAACTTTAAATGAGAGCATTCAGCCATAAGAAAAAAGAAAATGCACCAAAAAGATCCTTCGAAATAAAAACCCCAACCCCAACCAATGTGAAAAGGGCATCTTTGAAGGCTTTGTTGTTGGAAGTAATCATGTTCCCATCTCTCATCTACAATTTGCGGATGATATATTGCTGTTTTGTAAAGATGATGATGAAATGTTGGAAAGCCATTTTGCAACAATTAAGGCTTTTGAATGGCTATCTGGAAAGGTGAATTGGACAAATCTTCACTTAGTGGTATCAATATCGACCGTCAAAAGGTTGAATTAACAGCTCACAAATAGAATTGTAAGTTTGAATCTTTGCCCATTATGTATTTGGGGCTGCCTTTGGGTGGAAATCCAAAGTTTGATGTCTTTTGACGCCCAATCAAAGAAAAATTTCTTGATTGATGGAAGAGAGATCATTTGTCTAGAGAAGGAAGGTCGACTTTGTCATTCTGTCAGGGAGCATCCCTCTGTATTACCTCTCACTTTTTAAACTTCGTATGCATACAAGCAAATTGAGAGGAGTATGAGAACCTTCTTTTGGGGAGATAGTTCCCGTGGTTCTTTGAAGCACCTAGTTCGTTGGGATGTTTCTTGCAAAGTGGGGATGGCGGTTTAGTATGGAAATTAATGCTTTGTGGCGTTCAGTAATTGCAAGTTTTTATGGAACTGACGGCTTTGGGTGACACACTCTGGAAATAAAGAGTGGAGGGTGTCACAGTACATGGTTCAACATTCAAAAGCAATGGAACCTAGTGAAGCATTTCTCATCTTACAAGGTTAAAAATGGGTGACGTATCTTATTTTGGCATTCGCCCTTAAAGGTTAGGTTTCCTTCCTTATTTCGAGTGTCTTCAAACTCTCTCATCTCGGTGCATGTATGGGATGTTTCCTCATCTTCCTGGAGGTTAGAGTTTAGAAAACTACTTAAAGATGATGAAATAGCTGAATATGTTGATTTGTTATGAATTTAGAACTCTATTTCTTTACATGCTAGATGCTGCTGGGGTATTTTCTGTCCGTTCCCTTTGTAAACCGGAAGGCCTTTCTGTGGAATTACCCTCAGATTTTTACTCTAAGTTATGGAACCCATGCAGCCCCAAAAGGGTTAATGTTATTATATTGATACTGCTATATGGTAAGGTGAATACGGCAGAGGTGCTCCAGAAAAAGATGCCCACAAAGGCTCTCCATCCTTCATTTTGTGTTCTTTGTGAGAGAGCTGAAGAAAATCAGATGCACACCTTCTTTTTGTGCCCTTTTGCAGCTGGTTGTTGGGCTGTGTTGCTGCATTTATTTAATCTCTCTTGGGTTTTAGATAAGGACTCCTCAAAGTCGAATTTTCAGTTGATGTTTGGCTTCCGTATGCATCCTAAAGCAAGTCTTCTCTAGGTTAATGGCTCAAAAGCCCTCATTTCGGAATTATGGTTTGAGCGGAATAAGAGGAATTTTGAAGGACACAAGAGGCACCTGATGGAATGTTCCAAGTTCCAACATGGCCAAATTTAAAGCTTTCCCAATGGTGTGCTTTCCAATATCTTTGCAAATTACTCTCCTAGCATGATCTACTCTAATTGGGAAGCTTTTATGTTCCTTTTCATATATCAATAAAAAATTCGTTTCTTGTTAAAAAAAAAAGAGATAGATACTTCAGCACTTCTAATTTGCCTTTTTTTTTTTTTTTTTATAAGAAACAATAGGCGGGGATCAAAATGGCCCCCTAAAGAGCTAATACATTATAGCTTCCAATCTCGAGAGAGTAAAGCTATATTGTAATTACAAAAGAATCTCCTATTTGTGAGGCACCAAGTAAGAGCTCGGCTACTGCAACTCCACAACGCTTCTGCTTTCCCTTTTAAAGATCCCCCTTGAACAATTTCTAAGAGCCAATCATCTATCATTCGAGGTAAACATTGGTACAGCTCACATTCCTTCAATAAAAAGGACCACCCACTTGTTGCAAACTGGCAATGAAGGAAAATGTAGTTTATTGATTCTCCATTACTAAGACAAAGCGGGCATGCCGAGGGCGATAAAGCCCAATTCATCAGTTTTTTTGTAGTTTTTCGTGGGTGTTGATGCTTCTATAGGCCATGCTCCACAAGAACACCTTCACTTTCTTTGGGCAATTAAATTTCCAAATCCTTTTAATGAAGACTAGGTAATAAATCTCTTCTCACCACTTAAAGCCCATTCCACCTTGTCTTCACCATTCCCTAACGAAAAGAATTCAGGAGATCCACCAAATGGATCCAGCTTTGCACTTCTCGATCCAAGATACCTCTTCTGAAGCCTAGATTCCAATCTCCCTGTTCGCTGTCCCAGAAATCAGCCACCATGCATTCTTTCTTCATGGAGATATGGTACAAGTCAGGAAATTTAATTTCAAAAGGCATGTTCCCGAGCCAATTGTCCTTCCAAAACTTGATTCTACGCTCATTTTGGACCTTAAAAGAGAGAAAGCTCATGAAAGAATATCTCTGCTGCTCGATGGCCACCCAAGGTTTTCCTCTACTGCTTCCTTTGGGCGGGTGAGGCAGCCAACCATGATTCTCCATGCCATAAATGGTTGTAATCACTAGCTTCCACAGAGGATTGCCTTCTTGAGTGAAGTGCCACAGCCACTTTTGAAGGACATTGTTTTTTCTTTGAAACCACCCAGGCCTAAGCCACCATAATTTTTCGGTAATGAGACTTGATCCCAGCTCATCAAATGACGACGGGGTGGCATCCATTTCCATTCCAAAAAAAATTCCGAACAATCCTCCCCATCTCCAAAACCCCTTCCTTTTCTTCTTTCTTCTCTGGATACCAGGTCAAGATCCCTGGTTCGGCTTGGTCGAGGACACCATTACCTTGTTGCTCGCATCGTGATCGATGTAGATTCTTCCTCTCCAGAGCCCCGACCTTAAGGCTGCTGTCTCTCATGCCACTGCAGAATTGGGGGTTCGCAACAACTTTGACAAATTTCTGCAAGAGCTGGCAGATCATCCACTCTTCCCTGAAGCAAAGCAGGTTAACATTGAAAAGTTGCGTCAAGTGCCTAGGTTTATCCCCAGAGAGTGGCCACAATCCTTGCTTCACTTAAGTTCGGTATATTTGATGAGAACAATAGTCTAGCCAGCCTTAGCCAGTGATCCATACACTGTCGATCAATACATAGCTTCCTTTGTTTGGAGCTTTGAAGGTGGAGAAAGCATAGAGGGGCAAACTGTTAAGAACCGAAAGCACCATAGTGAGTCTCCCTCCTTTGGAAAGCATAAGGTTTCTCCAATTAGCTAACTTAGCCCTGAATTTGTCAACTATCTTCCCCCCAACGGCACTCCCAAGTAGTTATGGGCAAACACTCTGCCTTACACCCAAAAACCTCAGCTTGTTTTAACAACAGCCCTTTCTCAATATTAATCCCGACCAGCGAAGTCTTCTCCAAATATAAGGAAAGGCTCGCACCCTGAAGGAAAATCTGCAGAAAAGTCCACCATCTTTCTAGGTTATCTTCAACATTCTGACAAAAAATAATAGTGTCATCCGCATATTGCAGATGTGTGACCACAACATCATTGCTGCCAATCGAAGAGAGCCTCTTAAGAACCTTTTTTCACAACAGTAATGAATAGAGCAGCTTAGAGAATCACCAATAATGGTGAAAAGGAAAGGGGATAAAGGGTCTCCTTGCCTAATCCCTCTCTTTGCCAAAATTCTCCCTCTTGGCTTGCCATTAATCATCACCGACAAATTAACAGAGGAGAGACAGCCTTGCATCCATCTCCTCCATCTTTGGCCAAAACCATTTAACTCTAGAATAGCATCAAGGTGACCCCAATCGACCTTGTCTTGGAACACCTTTTCTGATTTCCATAAGACTCTCCAGCTTCTTTGTAAAGGTTGCATGCAAATTTACTTGGATATTCTCACCGAAATTTAACTTTTCAAAGGTAATAACTATTGCTGGCTTGGAAGAGGCTGAATAATTCTTTTAGACTTCTTAGAGTCTAGGGAGAATGATTTATCGTTTGGCCTACCTTTTAATGGCACTTGGCCAACATTTAAAGCATCAACAAGATCAAACCTACCCTTCTTAAGCCTATCATTTAATGTTGCGTTACCGACCACCATAAATGTATGAGCAGCATGGATGCCTTTCTCTTCTAAGTTAAAAGTAAAGTTTGAGACTCTTCAACTTCTAAACGAGCAACTTCGTCTTTCAGACATGCATCTCCATCTTCAAGCACCAATTTGATACGATTGATGTCCAAAATTGTTTGCTACGCATTAAATCTGATCACTACTTAAATTTAACATAAAAGAGACCAATTTTCTTCCATTTACCATTTCTATCCAGACCTTTACGAATCCTTCCATCTCCCATCTTTAAAAGAGCCTTGTCACCCATAAAACGGTTAGCTAGATAATCTACCTCAAAATTCTTCTTCAAAGCAATAGCAATCCCCTTCCAATTATCGTGCGCTTTAAGTCTAGAGATAACCATCAAAGAGTTCCAGTCTATTTCAACCACTTCCCTTTCTTTTTTGACCCCAGAAACTTAATGAACATCTTGTTTGATTGAAAAATTGATGCAGTCTTGTACAAGGAATTCTTGAAGAAAACTTAGAATAGCTTTACTAAAGAGATCAGCCCTATTTATAGAAGCTGTCTACTAACTGATACACGGTAAAACAAGTTACTGTGAAGTAACTTAGCAACTAACTAAAAGGCTACAACTTAACTTAGGAAAAGCGTACATAACAACTAACTACCACATCAAAAAGAATCTTCATCTTCAACTTCTTCTAATTTTTTAAAGATTTTCAAGAGTTCTTCAAGGTTGTATAATCAACCTTTTCCGAAGGATAGAAATAGCAGCCCCATCTTCAACTCATTTAATGCTTCTTGAAAATGTAAGTTGAAAATGTAAGTTGCATTATTCTGCCTTTTGCTTTTCTCCGTCTTTTCTTATTATTCTCTTCCATCAGAATCTTCTTCTATTCCATTCTTCCTCATCCATTTTGATTTTTCTTTTATCTTCTTCTTATTTCGACTCTGCTTCTTCTCTTTTATTCTTTTCTTTTCATTCCACGAAGAAGCTGCTGGCAAATGATGAAGGGGGAAGATGGCACAACATTTTAGCCTTTAGAGTTTTGCATTTGGCGTGTTAAAAACTTAAATCTCGTGGGTCTTTAAAACACTTCTAATTTATTTGTTCCAAAAAAAAAAAAAAAACTAGACGTTGATGATCAGGTGCTCGCAAAGCCTTATGGTGATGGTGCACCAAAGCGAGGAATAGCGCGCCAAGGCATGTGCCTGGTTGAAGGCGCTCGCCATGGCTACATTAAAGGCGTAGGAGGTCTTGAATACCTCGCCCCTGCCATAGATGCGCCTTGAAATCATTGGTTGTTAGTTTTGTTTTCTATCTTTTCCTTTATCCCTCTGGGGTTTGTATCTTCAACATTTTTCCTTATATGAAAAGATTTCCTTATATGAAAAGTTGTTTCTTTTTTTATTATTTTTTTAAAAACTAATATTCTTAACTACCAGGCTGAAAGAGAAGGAAAAAAATGCACAGCTCTTACAAGACAAGTATGACATTGCTGCTAATGCTGCCCCACGATGCATGGCTGTGCAACATATAGCAGCTTTCTGGAATGAAACCTCCAAAAGAGAACCAGATGCAGCTAATATTTCCTGCAATAGAGTACAGAAATCAAACAGCCATCAAATATTGCTTTCTCCTAAAGGATAAACGAAACCATACCTATAATATAAAGAAAACGAAAAGAGTAATAGAACTAAAAGAATAACCTTATGAGAGCATCGGATAAAGATTGATGCAAAATTTGTGTAAGCCTCCACTAGATCAGGTTCTTGGTCACATATATACGAGGAATTGATAGCAATTACAGATGCTGCATAAGTAAACCTTTCAAACGTGGTGATAAACAAATGCCCAAATTTTTCTTGATGACCATATTCTTCAACAATAACTGAAGCTGCAAATGACAATGTATTAAAAAGTTGATCAGTACAAATTCTACCTGTATGTTTCCACAAATTTAAGGAGTGGAGAGTTTCTCAATGAAATAGCTTAACGAAAAACAATTCATAACCAAGTCCCTGGAACGATCAAATCATAATCTTTCACAAACATTTACTAGAATTTTGGGAAGAAATATAATGGTTATATTTCTTATCATTGAATCAAATACAGGGTTTTCTTAGAAGAAAGACGGAAAAAGTAACACATAAATATGGAGCGCAAATTGCTGATCAATGAAACGCCAGAATCCAACTGGCAATTGACCTGCATGTGGAGGCCACGAGCTGATGACAACTTCTGCTACCGTTCTCACACGCCAAGACATGAGTGTGTGCACCAGTGGTATTTCCTCTGATCAACCAAGTTTTGCTCGTTGTGCCATCCTATTCTTATTGGTATAGATGTTTCAATCATACCTGTTCAGTTGTTGCTATCGAAGGTAAAAAGGCCCGAGTGTACTAAGGTTTTTGGATTCATATCTCAAACTTTGTCCCAGTTTTTAAGGTTATGGCTGTGAAAATATCAATAGTGTTGTCCGAGATGATTTTAGTGATGTGAAAAGTTACAGAACGTAAGTTGAATGGATCCAACTTGCAGCTACCATGCATGGAGAACAATTGTTTGTCATTAGTCATCAGAAGAGTTTGGCTGCATGACGCTTCTACAGATCAAGATGTTTTTTAAACAAGAAATGAACATGTCATGTTATAGTGCTTATATTATTATATTTTATATTATTGTAATTATTTTAGTTACTTGTCCTTTATCTTCCTTTTACATTCTTTACTTCAAGTCAACCTTGAATACTTGTCTATATATATCTTTTAGTGAATGAAATGGAGTTATATGATCCTCTCAATCCTTTAGTCTTTACACATTGACTAAGGAAAAGATACGAATAATTGTTCAAAAATATAAACTTCAAAAGGGGGTGAGAAAAAGGAAATAGAAAAACATGCAAGGGAAGGGATATAATTGCATCCCAGCTAATACAAATTACATTAAAAGAGTAATTATCAAAAAAATTAGATATAGAACACCATGAGAAAGCCTTGTGTTTTTCCGAGTCAAAACAAACCTGCCAACACCTAAGCTTGTCCTAAAAAATATTTTGATTGCGTTCAAACCAAATTTCTGAATAATTGATTTGACACCAGTAATCCATGGTAAATGAGCTATGAGGAGATAAATTTGGACCATGCTGCAATTGAATAAGGTTATTCCTAGGATCTTTATCAAAGACCCAATAAAGATTGAAGATTTAAAGCAAATAAAACCAACAACCCAATGCATATAAAGACTGAAAGAACAAATGATTTAGACTTTTCACTATCCCAAAGAAATAATGAGCACACCTAGGCCTGTAAAACAGAGGACTTGAGCTTCCTTTGAAGAAATTCCTCTGTATTTATTAAGAAGAATCCAAATTAGTATATTGACTCTCTTAGGGCTCTTAGATTTCCAAATAGCAGCAAACAGATATTTGAAATGAAGAAAAGTAAGTAATATCATTACGTTTTTTTATCAACGATATCAAAGTGGTGTGTTAGGTTCTCGATCACGGGAAAATAAGAAGACAACTATATTGGAATATCAAGGAGACGTTAAAATATCGATAGCCATTCGAGAGGGCTATCTCTCTTCCAAGAACTATGCCAAGTTCCTCATCTTAAACTATTTCCCAAGATCCCCCCTTCTCTCCCTCCTACTCTACCTCTATATATATTCAACTTAACCCTAACTAATTACCATAATGCTCCTAACTAATATACTAATATTATTCCCCAAACTAATCAGTATTGTAACTCCATGGTTTTTTGTTCTTCCTTTTGCATCAATGGTATGACTTCTTACATATATATAAACGTGTATATATAGGTATTTATGTATATATATAGATATATATGTATGCATATATATATATATATATATACATGTCAGGATGCACCAAGTAAAAGGAAACTCAATATTAAATATGAACCAATGCCAAAGAGCAGCCACCAATCGAGAAAGGAAAAAATCTTGTCACGTGGAAAATAATAAGCATGGTGTGTAATAGAAAGGTTCATATAAAATGTAGATCTTTCACAATTATTGAAGTCTAATTTGCACGTTCATGTAAAATGTAGATCTTTCACAATTATTGAAGTCTAATTTGCACATATTAAGACTATAGGGTGCAGCTGCGAAGTTCTATTGAACAAAACAAGTTGAGAAGAGAGATATCTTTTCTTTTTAAGAAACCAAACATTTCATAGATAATATGAAATTAAAAAAGGGGAGGAATACAAACCAGATGCCAAGACGGGCAGGTTTTGTCATTTCTTCAAAACTTAGAAATCTCAAAACGGTTCTTAAGCAGTGGAATATTCAAAATGAAAAGAAGAGGAAAGAAGCAGAAGAGAAGATTATTTCGGAGATTGCTTTACTTGATGAAACAGATGAGTCCGTGGGAGTTTCTTTGGCAGAGGAGGAGAGGAGAGTTTCATTGAAGAAGGATCTTTTGAATTTATTCTTAAATGAAGAACAATATCTGATCCAGAAGTGTAAGATACATTGGCTGAAGAATTGGGATGAAAACAGTAAATTTTTTCATAAATTTTTGGCTGCTCGGAAAAGAAAAGCACAGATTACTGAGATAAAGAACTCCCAAAATATATCCCTGCTAAATCAGAGGGAATTTGAAGCAGAAATCATTGGGTTTTTTGAAAATTTGTATAAGGGAGAGGCTGTCCAAAGATTTTCTCCCAAAGGGATCAACTGGAGACCCATCTCGAATCATTACAGTAACTGGTTAGAAAGACCATTTGATGCTCTTGAAATTTGGTCAGCTATTAAATCTCTTGGGAAAAATAAGGCCCCTGGACCTAATGGCTTTACCATTGAGTTTTTTGCCAAATTTTGGCAACATTGGAAAGGGGATTTTGCTCGACTTTTTGCAGAATTCTACACAAGTGGTATTATAAATGCTTGTATCAAAGATACTTACATTTGTCTTATTCCTAAGAAGGATGTTGTGGACAAGGTTAAAGACTTTAGGCCCATTAGTCTTACGACCTCCACATACAAAATTATGGCTAAAGTCCTCACCGAGCGGCTTAAGAAAGTTATATCCAGCACAATCTCCATTAATCAGAGCGCTTTTTCATTGAGGGTAGACAAATTCTAGACCCGATATTGATAGCAAATGAGGCCGTGGATTTTTACAGATTACAGAAAAAGAGAGGTTGGCTTTTAAAGCTAGACATTGAAAAAGCTTTCGATAAGGTGGATTGGGATTTTCTGATTGCTGTCCTTAGGAAGAAAAGATTTGGAAATAAATGGATTCAGTGGATTAATCGATGCATTCGAGGAGCTAAATTTTCAGTCTTCATAAACGGTAGGCCTCGTGGAAGAATTCTGGCTTCGCGTGGCTTACGTCAAGGTGATCCCCTTTCACCATTTTTGTTTTTATTGATCAGTGATGTTCTAAGCAGCTTAATGGAAAACATCCACGATAGAGGTTTGTTTGAAGATTTCATTGTGGGGAGCAATTCGGTGCATATTTCTCATTTAAAATTCGCGGACGATACATTGTTGGATGTCCTTTTCGATACTATAAAGACATTTGAATGGCTTTCGGGCCTTAAAGTAAATTGGGAAAAATCTTCACTGTGCGGAATTAATATTGACCTTCAAAGGGTGGTTAGGGTTGTAAAGAAGTTTGTTTGTAAGTTTGAAACATTGCCTATTGTTTACTTGGGACTACCTTTGGGTGGAAATCCTAAAAATATTGATTTTTGGAATCCCATTAAAGAAAAAATCATGAAGAAGCTCGATAGATGGAAAAAGTACCAGCTTTCTCGTGGAGGGAGGTTGACTCTGTCTCTCGATTCTTGGCAGCATTCCATTGTACTTTTTATCAATATTTCAAATGCCAGTTCTTATTAGCAAACAGATTGAGCAAAGTTTGAGATCATTTTTTTGGGGAGATAGTCAGAAGAGTACATTGAAACACTTGGTTAGGTGGGATATTGTCTCTCGTTGCAAGGAAGAAGGTGGTTTGGGTATTGGGAGATTGTTGCATAGAAATCATGCTTTGCTAGCCAAATGGGGCTAGCGGTTTAGTATAGAAACTTCAGCTCTTTGGAGGCAAGTTGTGGCAAGCATTTATGGTATTGACCGTTTTAACTGGAATGTTTCTGGGAAAAAAATCGGTAGTCGTCGTAGTCCATGGTTTTGCATTAAAAAGCAGTGGTCGTTGGTGGCAAACTTCACCTTTTTCAGGGTTAAGAATGGCAAACGAGTTCTATTTTGGCACCATTTATGGCTGGGGGATTCTATCTTAAAGGATAGGTTTCCATCCTTATTTCGGATCTCTTCTTCTCCTTCTATACCAATCCATGATGCTTAGGACTCACATTCTTCTTCTTGGAGAATTGAAGTTAGGAGAATGCTAAAGGATGAAGAATTGGAAGAATATTTATCTTTGCTGTCATGTTTAAATCCGATTAAGCTTTGTGATGATGAAGATCAGTTGGAATGGAGTTTAAACTCTTCTAAATCCTTTTCGGTTAGCTCCCTCTGTAAGCCTAGAGTTGGTCCTTCATCTCTGCCTAAGGATTTTGTTTCAAGATTGTGGAATTCGTGCAGCCCACAAAGGGTGAATGTTCTAACATGGATTCTCCTTAATGGGAAAGTAAATGCTTCTGAAACTCTCCAAAGGAAGTTGCCTAACATGCTCCTCCAACCTTCTATATGTGTTTTGTGTGCTGCCACTTGCGAAGACCAAGCGCATTTGTTTCTCTTTTGTCCTTATGCATCAGTTTGTTGGGATATTTTCTTTCATATGTTCAATTTAGCTTGGGTAAAGGACAAGTCAGTATCTTCATCAATTTTTCAGTTGCTATTTGATCCTTTCTTTTCGCCTAAAGCAAGTCTTCTTTGGGTAAACGGCCTTAAAGCGCTTATATCTGAGTTATGGTTTGAGCGGAATCAAAGGACTTTCGAAGGGAAAAGCCACTCAGCTTTCGAATGCTACAGTATAGCTAAGTTCAAAGCCTCACAATGGTGTGTTCTCTCCAATCTCTTTGCAAATTATTCTCCTAGCATGATTTGTTCTAATTGGGAGGCTTTTTTGTGTAATGTTTAAGCTTCATTTATTAAGTTTGGTTTGTTTGTATCTTTTTTTTTTTTATTTTTTTCCTTCTTCATCCCTTTGGGGGTTTGTATCTTTGAACAATTTTTGTTCCTTTTCATTTATCAATGAAAAGTTCGTTTCTTGTTCAAAAAAAGAACAGAGATTAGGCTTATCTTTAGGAGTGTTAATATGCTAAAAGACTTTGGACATATTTTATATTTAAACAGCTACAACAGGACTTGATGATATCAAAAACAGAAAACATTTTCCCATATAATCCAAGGCCGCTAATAACTGAACTAAAGGAAAAAAAATGTACCTGTTTTGATGTAACATTCATGACCATGGAACAAAACGAAATTTGTCGATAGGCAATCTAAGACTTTTGGCAGCAATGCAACAAAGTGTTGACCTGCATATTACACATTGAATGCATGAGTCTAGTAGAAGATTTCACAAAACCAATTAATCAAAAGATAAACAGCGAACCTGAAGACTGGATGGCTAGAGATAGAGCACGACAAGCTGCTGCAGAGAGATTACCATTCTCCATATGTTCACACCTTAGAAGTTTCTCTAGCATTGGCCAGAAAACTATCAACAAAGAAAATATAGGATCATCCAGAGTAGGCTCAGTTGACAAAGATGTGGCTAGATGGCTAAATACAGTTCCCATCCTGACAACAAACAACCAGGCATAAGGGTTTGAGCAGAAAACGTTCTATACTAGTCAAACAAGAAACGACTATTTTAATACAATAACTTCATGGACATGAGATTAGACTCAAGAAGTAAATGGATGTAATACCTGAAAGTGTTTAGTATTCCTGCGTTCTTAGTAATAATTAAGGAGCCAGAAATTGGATAATTTTAAAACTTTATTTATTTATTTTTTTGTGACAAGAAACAAAATCTTCTTTGATAAATGAAAAGGAACATTCAATGAAAAGGAACATAAATTGTTCAGAAATACAAACTCCCAAAGGGGTAAAATGAAGGGGATGAAGAAGAAAAAAGGAAAATAAAAATAAAGAGACAAACAAACCAAAGTTAATACATTGAATGAAAGGAAGCTTAAACATTACACAAAAAAGCCTCCCAATTAGAACAAATCATGCTAGGAGAATAATTTGCAAAGAGATTGGAGAGAGTACACCATTGTGAGGTCTTAAGAATGAATAAACCACCACTCAACCCAAAAGCTTAAGCTGATGTGTTGGGTAAATTTAATTTGTTTATATGTATTCTAACACTCCCCCTCACTTGTGGGCTTGGAAAATTACATCAAGACCCAACAAGTGGAAATTATAATAAATGGGGAGGAACAACAATGCAGGGGTTCAAACATAGGACCTCCCGCTTTGATACCATCTTAAGAATGAATAAACCACCACTCAACCCAAAAGCTTAAGCTGATGGGTTGGGTAAATTTAATTCATTTATATGGATTCTAACATGAGGCTTTGAACATAGCTATATTGAAGCATTCGAAAGCTGAGTGGCTTTTTCCTTCGAAAGTCCTTTGATTACGCTCAAACCAAACTCAGAAATAAGCACTTTAAGACCGTTTACGCAAAGAAGACTTGCTTTAGGCGAAAAGAAAGGACCAAATAGCGGCTGAAAAGTTGATGAAGATACTGACTTGTCCTTTACCCAAGCTAAATTGAATATATGAAAGAAGAAATCCCAGCAAACTGATGTATAAGGACAAAAAGAGAAACAAACGCACTTGGTCTTCACAATTGACAGCACACAAAAAACATATAGAAGGATGGAGGAGCATGTTTGGCAACTTCTTTTGGAGAGATTCGGAAGTATTTACTTTCCCATTAAGGAGAATCCATGATAGAACATTCGCCCTTTTTGGGCAGGCTGCACGAATTCCACAATCTTGAAATAAAATCCTTTGGCAGAGATGAAGTACCAAATCTAGGCTTACAAAGGGAGCTAACCAAAAAAGATTCTGAAGAGTTTAAACTCCATTTCAACTTATCTTCATCATCACAAAGCTGAATCGGATTTAAACATGACAGCAAAGATAAAAATTCTTCCAATTCTTCATCCTTTAGCATTCTCCTAACTTCAATTCTCCTAGAAGCAGAATGTGAGTCCCAAGCATCATGGACTGATATAGGAGGAGAAGAAGAGATCTGAAATAAGGATGGAAACCTATCCTTTAAGATAGAATCCCCCAACCATAAATGGTGCCAAAATAGAACTCGTTTGCCATTCTTAACATTGAAAAAGGTGAAATTTGCCACCAACGACCACTATTTTTTAACGCAAAACCATGTACTACGACGACTACCAATTTTTTTCTTTTTTTTTTGGATAAGAAACATTTTATAGACAGAAGGCACAGAGCCACAAAAAACAACCTAAGGGCAGGGGGAAGGGGCTCCCCCTCCCACGAACTAATGAAGAAAAGCTCTCCAATCTTGCAAAATCGATGAGAGGCTGTAATTACAAAAGAGTTTTCTATGCCTATAACACCACCAAGAAGTGTGTAACTGAACTGTATTACAAAAGTTTTCAAAAGAAGAAGACTTATCCTAAAAAATTCTATTGTTTTTTTTCCATCCAAAGATTCCAAAAGAGGGCTTTAGCTGCACGATTCCACCAAATTTTAGCTTTTCCTTTGAACTGCCACCCCCGCAGAGCTTATTCATCCACCTTCAACATGCTGAGGCATGCAACTGGAGTATCCAAAGATTTGAAGAAGAAAAGACCACCCTCGGAGAGCAAACTAACAATGAAGAACTGCTTCTGGCGCCCAACACCCAAAAGTTTTTCAGGAAGACAGATTGCAAAGATGGTTTCATTTGGATGTAGAAAACAATGAACAAACAAGGAAGCTTTTTGGAGATAACCATAGAGGAACCCTCTGAATTCCAAATCCCAAATTGCCGCTATGTAAATTTTGAAGGAATCCAAATAGGACTTTCACGACTTCGTCTCTAAAATCGTCTTCATCGGTCAACTCCATAATGCCACCACCGAAGTGATCTTCTCGTCAACAATTTTGTGGCAAATCGAAACTTAGATAATTACCTATTCAACAATCCGATAACGATTCTATATTGGAAACAGAGGTTCAAAATTATAAAGAGTGTCGGCTCTGCTATGCTCTATCTCCATGAAAGGTACAAACAGGTGGTGATTCTCATAGGCGTGAATGCAAGTTACTAGATAGCTAATTGAATGGGAAATTGGGAGATTTCAAGCTTGCGAAAGTGTACGAACATGGTTGAATTCAAATACGACTCGGATCATGGGGACTTTGAGGTATACAGCGTCGAAGTTGGCAACGACAGAGAAATTGACGGCGGTGTTGAAAATTTACGCGTTCAAGGGCTGATACTGGAAGTGGCGTGTGGGTGGCGGCCAGTGGAGGCGAAGCACTGCGGAGAAGATTATGTAACGTAAAAGTTGCGCGAAGAAATCGAATGCAACAACCCCACGATATTTTTGGATTTAATTTTGTTAATAATAAGAAAAGAAAATAATTCTTCCTTGATTACTCCAAATGATTGATACAAGGCTATATAAATAGCAGTCATAAGTAGAAACTAAAAAGAAATTCTTGCCTATTAGGATAAGGAAATACTTACCTATTAGAACAATAAAACCCTAACCTAAATAAAATAGGAAACCTTTAAAATAAAATAAACTATAATTTAACACTCCCCCTCAAGCTGGTGAATGGATATTTTCCATTCCCAGCTTGTTAACCAAATGCTCAAAGTTGTTGTTCAATCCTTTTGTAAGAATATCTGCTATTTGATTGTTTGTTGGTACAAATGGAGTACATATGAGGCCGCTATCTAACTTCTCTTTTATGAAGTGTCTATCAACTTCAACATGCTTGGTTCTGTCATGTTGAACTGGATTATGTGCAATACTGATGGCAGACTTGTTATCACAATAAAGTTTCATAGGCCCTTCCCATGGAATCTTCAAATCTTCTAAAATAATTTTTATCCACAGTAATTCGCAGATGCCCAATGCCGTTGCTCTAAATTCCGCTTCTGAACTTGATCTTGCAACTACATTTTGTTTTTTACTTCTCCATGTCACTAAGTTCCCACCAAAGAAAGTACAATAGCCAGAAGTGGATTTTCTATCATCTATCGATCCTGCATAATCTGCATCTGTATAAACTTCTAGATTGAGTTTCTCGCCTTTCTTAAACAACAATCATCTCCCAATGGAGTTCTTTAAATAGTGGAGTATTCGGTACACAGCTTGAAGATGAATTTCTTTTGGACTATGCATAAATTGGCTTACCACTCCTACAGCATACGCAATATCTGGTCTCGTATGAGAAAGATATATTAATTTTCTAACTAACCTCTGGTAAGTTTCCTTATTTACTGGAGGACTCTCTTCAGATGCACATAATCTATGGTTTTGATCAATCGGCGTTCCTATTGGTCTGCTGCCAAGCTTTCCTGTTTCAGAAAGTAAGTCAATCACATATTTCTGTTGTGATAAGAATATGCCTTATTTAGAATAGGCTACTTCTATCCCAAGAAAATATTTCAGTCTTCCCAATTCTTGAACTTCAAACTCTTGGATTAAACAATTTCTCAGTTTCTCTTGCTCATTATTATCATTGCCAGTGACGATAATATCGTCCACATAAACAATCAATGCTGTTACTCCCCCTGTAGCAGAATGTTTTATAAACAATGTATGATCTCCTTGACTTTGTTTATAGTCCATCTTCCTCATGACTTGAGAAAATCTACCAAACCATGCCTTAAGAGATTACGCCTTTTTTAATTTACAAACTTTATTTCCTACTTGCTGATATCTAGGTGGAATCTCCATATAAATTTCTTCTTCAAGATCACCATGTAGAAAAGCATTTTTTACATCATATTGTAACATGTCCCATCCATGATTTACAGCAAGAGATAGAAGTATTCATATTGTGTTCATCTTGGCAACAGGCGCAAAGGCGCAAAGGTTTCAAGGTAATCAACTCCATATGTTTGAGTATATCCCTTAGCAACCAACCGTGCTTTGTACCTCTCGAGTGTTCCATCTGCTTTATACTTTACAGTATATATCCATCGACATCCTACAGCTTTCTTATCTTTAGGCATAGTAACCAACTCCCATGTTTTATTTTTTTCTAAAGCTTGCATTTCAAGATTCATTGCTTGCCTCCATTCTTCATGTTGTATTGCCTCCATATATGTTTTTGGAATATTTATCTGAGTAAGGTTAACCATAAAACTTCTGTACTGGCTCGAGAGTTTGTCATATGATACAAAGTGAGACAATGGATACTGAGTACAAGTCCGTTTTCCCTTTCTTAAAGCAATCGGCAAATCCAAGTCTGACTTATCATTAGCAGATATTGTAATGTCTGGCTCATCATTAGTAGATACTATAATGTCTGATTCATCATTGATTATTTTCTCGTCAATTTCAGTTACAGGGATATGTTCAGACTCTTGGACGTGCTTATCTTTTTCAGTGTTCCTTCTTGAATAAACCTGTAATGGTGTAGTAGTAGAAGGGTTAGATGGTCCTGGTAAGGTGTCTAAGGGTGGTGGTAAAGGATTTGATATAGGAAATGTGAGGTTGGGAATGGGCAAATCCTTATCTTCCAATAATAGTTCCTCCCCCTGAAGATAAGGTGAGGTAAAGAAGTTGGTGTCTTCATAAAAGGTAACATCAGCAGAGATGAACAACCTTTTTGAAGGAAGATGATAGCATTTATATCCCTTTTGAGTGTTCGAGTATCCGACAAAAATACACTTGAGTGCTCGTGGATCAAGTTTACCTCGCTGATGACTGTGAACATGAACAAAGGCTACACAACCAAATACTCGAGGAGTCAAGTTATTTGTTGTTCGAAAATCAGGATAATATTTTGATAGGATATTCATAGGAGTTCTATGGTCTAGAGTAGCAGATGGTAACCGATTGATTAAATAAGTGGATGTTAACACAGCTTCCCCCCAGAAGGATTTAGGAACATTTCTTTGAAAAAGAATGGCACGTGTCACAGAAAGGATGTGACCAATTTTTCTTTCGGCCACTCCATTCTGTTGAGGAGTGTCCACACAAGACGACTCATGCATGACTCCATGTTTTTGAAAGAAGGATGTTAAATTTTGATTGAAGTAATCTAGAGCATTGTCAGAACGGAATCGTTTGGGTTTGATTCCGAATTGGTTTTCTATCATATGAAAGAATGTTTGAATGGTAGAACCAACATCAGATTTTTATTTTAAAAGATAAACCCATGAGACTCGAATACAGTCATCAATGAACACAATAAACCAACGAAATTTGGAAACATTTGGAACATTGGAGGGACCCCACACATCTGTATGAATAAGAGAGAAGGGAACTGATATTCGTTTATTATTACTAGGGAAGGGTACACGTTTGTGTTTAGCGAATTCACAAACTTCACAGTGAATTGACTCAAGATTAAGGTTTTGGAATAAATCGGGAAACAATATTTTAAGAGTTCGAAATGAAGGATGTCCTAG
This sequence comes from Momordica charantia, assembly GCF_013281855.1. NCBI lineage: Eukaryota > Viridiplantae > Streptophyta > Magnoliopsida > Cucurbitales > Cucurbitaceae > Momordica > Momordica charantia. The sequence continues at coordinate 9,645,248 of NW_028275166.1, forward strand.
TCTATAATGATTCAACAAAAGTTTACTTGAAGGATGATGAGTTTGTGAGGTGAAGAATACTGGAACACTAGTCTGACCGACAAGTTCATTAAGATAATAAAGTCCATCTTTTTCATTAGCAAGTCCAACAATCTTCCCATTGCCCTGGTCCTGTAAAGTACAAGAAGAATCAGAAAAAGTTACTCTGCAACCTAAATCTTTGATCAAATTCTTTACCGATATCAAATTCACATTTAAACGTGGTATATGAAGCACATTCTTTAAAGTAATGTTTGAATTTATCTTGATGTCTCCTTGACCGGCTACTGTTACCAAGGTACCATCTGCTGTAGAAATTTTCTTATTGCTCGGACAAATACGATAAGAGATAAAATGACAGTTGCTATTCGTCATATGGTCTGTTGCACCAGAATCAATAATCCAGGTACACAGTTTAGGCTGGGAAGTTGTACTTGTCAAAGTTACCGAACCTGTACCTTGACTAGGAGCATTATCCAAAGTTTTTAAGAAGCTCCTCAATTGTTTGATCTCATTTATGTCCAAGTTTTTTGAAATTTTGGACGACTGTGATATTGATACCAAGACTAAACTGCAACTCAAAAATGGAGATCCAAAACTGAAAAATCAATACTGTACCGAACCAAAAGAGGGCTGAACCGAATCAGAAACAGTTGAATCGAACCAAAATATTCCAAACCGAACCAAATCTGACTGAAACGAACTAAAATCGGTCAAAACGATCCGACAATGAACTGATCCGAACTGAAAAACGCTGAACCAGTCCAACAACGATTTGAACCGAGCCTCAAGGAGCCGAACTGGCTGGACCAAATCAAGTGAACCGAACCACTTGAACCAGACTATCTGAACCGAACTGGACAAACCGGGTTGACTGGACCGGACATAACAGCGAAGGACGACAGCGGCAACGGTGGCGGCGACGAACAACAGCGGTGATGGTGACCGTTGTCGGTGACGAAGGACGGTGAAACCCACGAACAGCACTCGAAAAACAGTAGCGCTGGCGAATCAGCAAACAGAGGTGGTGGCGGTCGGCCGTCGGCGGTGGCGGCGGCGGTTGGCCGTCGGCGGTGGTCGGCAGCGGTGGTCGGCGGTGGCAGTGGGCGGTGGCGGCGGCGGTGGTGAGTGTTGGATAGCAATGAACAAAAACCCTAAGGAACAAAACCCTAATGGGCACAAAACCCTAATGGGCACAAAAAACTAAGTTAAAAAAATTTTTTTTTGAAGAAACCTAGAGCTCTGATACCATGTTAATAATAAGAAAAGAAAATAATTCTTCCTTGATTACTCCAAATGATTGATACAAGGCTATATAAATAGCAGTCACAAGAAGAAACTAAAAAGAAATTCTTGCCTATTAGGATAAGGAAATACTTACCTATTAGAACAATAAAACCCTAACCTAAATAAAATAGGAAACCTTTAGAATAAAATAAACTATAATTTAACAAATTTAAATGCTTATTTGACAATTTAAAATTACATGGAATCTTTCATTCATCTTAAAAAATGCCACATCGTCTATCTGTTACTTAACAGCAAGTTAACGGCAAGAACCAAATTAACATTTATTAAAAGTACAGGAACTAAAAGAGTATTTTAACCATACAGTATATACAGTTCAAAGGAAATGACCTTTTTAGTATTTAATTTGGGTTGCTGCACGTTGCGCCTAAATGTGGGGGAGAATTTGCTGATTTGTTTGACTAATTTTTGTCTAAAATTAAGGTCATTATGACACTGAAGTTTGATATTAGATAAATTAGACTGCATGCATTCTACTTCAGCTTGTCCATTGTGTATTAGGTTTGATTCTGAATTGATGCCAATCCATTTCAGTGGGCATCACTCATTTTTTAAAATAGGAAATGACAAACGTACTTATTTTTGGCAAAGCCCTTGGCTTGGAAACTCTCCTTTAAAGGTTAGGTATCCTACAATTTTCAAAATTTCAATTGCACCTTTTGGCTCAGTTAAAACTATTGTGATAAGGATACTCGCTGCGGGAAAATTGAAACTAGAAGATTCTTGAAAGATTCTGAAATGGAAGATTTTGTTGATCTTTTGGCTGCCCTAAATATGGTGGCTATCTCGTATGAAGAAGACAAAAGACGATGGGATGTAGCTTCCTCCAGTATGTTTTCTGTTTCCTCTTTGTAGGATACATTCTAATCCCTCTAATCTGTCCAAGGTTTTATATGCTGCTATCTGGAAATTAGTCCTCGGAAAGCTATTACATAAAAGGGAAGGTCAATACTTGTGATGTCCAACAAAAAAAGCTGTGTGCTATGTTCTGCCAATGGTGAAAGTTCTGCCCATCTTTTCTTTCGCTGTCCCTATGCAAGGTGTTGTTTGGGAGTTGGTTTTCCTCTAGTTCAATATTGCTTGGGTTTTTGCTAAGGAGGTTCTGGGTAACTTATCTTCCTTGCTTGTGGTCCGGGTTTTTCTCCCGAAGTTAATCTTCTTTGGGTCATGTCATAAACGCAGTATTTTTACAGTTATGATTTGAGAGAAATCAAAGGATTTTCTAGAATAAGCGTAGATCGGCAGCCGATTGCTTTTATCTAGCCAAGTTCACAGCTTCACTTTCTGGTTCAAAGCTATTTGAGGATTTCTCTCCTATCATTTGTTCTAATTGGGGAGCCTTTATTTTTCCTATCTAATATCTTATTTCATTTCCGTTTATGTTTTTAGCTCTTCCTTTTTTTATCTTTCACTCTGAGTTTGTATCTTTGAACAATTTTTGTTCATTTTCATTTATCAATGAAAAGTTCGTTTCTCATTTAAAAAGGAAAAAAAAAAACATTGAATTCAGAAGTTAAATGACAAAAAATGGGGCAGCTTCCAATTGAAGTAACCACACGAATAAATTATTTGACGAATACCTATACAGGCCCCTCACAGCAGAGGTCAATATTTTCGTGTAAGCAGCTGGATTCTGTCTCAGAGATAGTGCGTTATCTTCATCAACCTGAAAATGCAACACACTTCTTCTTTTAATTTACTAATGACTGCATAGAATTCATAAGAACTGAATATTAATATATACATTTGCAACAGAGTAATTCGCAAATGCCTAATTCCATCACTATAAATTCTGCATTTGAATTCGATCTTGCAACTACATTTTGTTTTTTACTTCTCCATGTCACTAAGTTTCACCTAAGAAAGTATAATAGCTAGAAGTTGATTTCTCATCATCTATAGATCTTGTATAATCTGCATTTGAATAAACTTCTAAAGTGAGTTCTTGCCTTTCTTAGACAACAATCATCTCCCAATGGAGTTCTTCAAATATTACAGTAGCTGGTACATTGGTTGAAAGTGAATTTCTTTTCGACTATGCATAAATTGACTTACCACTCCCACAACATATCTAGTCTTTATATGAGAGAGATATATCAAATTTTAACCTAACCTTTTGGTAAGCTTATTTACCGGAGGACTCTCTTCGACTGCACGTAATCTATCGTTTTGATCAATCAACATTCCCATTGGTCTGTTACCAATTTTTTCTATTTTAGAAAGTAAGTCAATCACATGCTTCTGTAGTGATAAAAATATGCCCTGTTTACAATAGGCGACTTCTATCCCAAGGAAATATTCCTCCTTTCCAAGTTCTCAAGTAAGAAAGACAATTTAGAAGTGCTCAAGTCTCTTTCCTATGCCTCAATTAACTCCACCAATGAAGGTTTGGACCGTTGAAATTCCTTCCTTGAAATTTCAGATAATGAAGCTCATGATGATGTGTTGTAGAAAAAGGATTGAGATTAGATAGAACAAGATCGCAACTAAAATAGATTGAGAAGAGTAATAATTTTGTTTTTTTAACAAGAAACGAACTTCTCATTGAAATAATGAAAAGGAACAACAATGTTCAAGGATACAAACTCTCGAAAAAGTGAGAATAAAACAAAGACAAAAACAAAAACCTTAACAAGGTACAGTGAAGACTTTCCAATGCACCGCTGGAAGTTGCTTCTTTCCTTCAAAAGTTCTGAGATTTATTTCAAACCATAACTCATATAGTAATGCTTTTGTAGCGTTAAGCCATAGGAAATTGGCTTTATGAAAAAAGGAAGGCCCGTAAGCAGTTGGTAGGCTTTTCTGCCACTATGATGCCAAAAACCCAGCTAAAATTAAACTCCTAAAAACGTTCCCAGCAATGTCGAGCATAAGGACATAGGAAAAAAACATGAACTGAGCTATCATCACTGGCTTGGCAAGAAGACGAAAGACCTGGAGTAATGCTTGCTGTGAAGAGGTAAGTCACAAACACGAATTCATCCTCCATAACTGATATTGATATTGATATTGATATTGATAGTTGTTGAGTAATGCTTACTTTGATATTGCTTGTACAAGACTCGCTCAAAATTGATTGGGAGAAAAAGTTCCCTCATGAGCTTCTTCATATGCTCCCACTCATAATGGGTTGCTTTCCATATCAATGTCTATTGATCTCCAATTGACCCCACCAAGCTGACGCTCCGCCCCTTAGCTTTAAAGCCAAGACGAACCTTTTTATGCTCGGGAGTTTCCATATAACTAAAAAAAATTTCTACATTCTTTATCCAATCCAAGAAGCCTTCAATATCCATCTTGCCATTAAAACTAGGAAGGTCAATTTTTATTTTGTATTCACTGTTTTCTTGTTGTCTAACTGGGTTAGGATACCTACCGAACCTCTCCCCTTCAAAGGCTAGCAGCTCGTCTTCATCGCTCGAAGAATCAAAAAGTTGGAATAAGAAGTTTCGGTTGACTTCTTAATGAAAATGTTGCGGTTCTTGGAGGTTTCTTGGTCCCAACCAGATTGTCTGAGGTCTTCCAGTGGATAGGTAGTCTTACGGCCCTCCAACCCCACTTCTTGATCCATTCTTGCTTGATGTTGTGGGGTATTTCCAATCGGAGATTGTTGCATATCCAAGGCTTCGAGTTTCTCATGGATATTAATTTGCAAACTGAAAAAGTTAGAAAGAGGGCAGAATTTTTTAATATTAATATCCAAGGCTTTCCATTCATCATGTGCACATAGCTTGGTGATGACTAGCATATTTTCCCAATCTTTCCACAACCTCGGTTTCTCTCCTGATCCAATACTTGTGCTTTTCTTTTCAAATCATCTTGAATTTATCCTTTCCAACATTCTTAAGGCAATTAGTAGTATTCCTAAAGCCTCTGGAAGATCCTCTATCAAAACTACTTTCTTTCTTCACCATTTCTGCATATGAAAACCAAGGGACAGAATTCAAAATTGGCTGATTTGACTTAGACTTCTCATTGACATATGAGGGCCACAAGCCAGAATTCGAAATTGGCTGATTAGGCTTAGGTGAGCTTAATTGAAACATCTTCAACAAGAGAACTAGCCAACCTTTCTTATTGTTTCCTTCAGGAATCAAAACTCTTTTCAAGCCCCTCAATCTTGGCCACACAGCACATTTAAAATGCCAAGTACGATCAACACAAGGTTTCTGAATTTGACAAGTACCATACTCATTTCTTACTATATCTGAGGACTTCGTATAAATAGGAAGATGCAGCAGTTTAACTAAAATGTTTTCCAACCAATCTGCTTGAGATAGATGATGAGGTAACCAAACATTACAGCTCATGTCTTCAACAAAGAATGAACCTTTATCAAACCTAATGCTCAAATACTTATTGCCAATACAACAGCTACTATTCTCCATTTCCATTATGCTTCTAAACATGAAGAAAGACTAAAAAAGGATGTGCTATACTAGAATTAATATCAAGTTACACTTGCAAAATGGTCTATGGTTAATTGATACATTCAAATATTTTTTTTTTTTTGACAAGATACGAACTCTTCATTCAGATAATGAAAAGGAACAAAATTGTTCAAGGATACAAACTCTCGAAAGAGTGAAAACAAAATTGAAACATAAAATAAACTAAAAGCATAAAACACTGCCATAAAAACATTCCTCGAATAAATCAGACTATGGGAATAAGATTTAAAGAATTGATGTATTCATTTGTTCAACAAGAAAGAAAACTATAATAAATAAAAAGCAAAGAAAAGCAGCAAACATGTTTTATAGGTAGAACTTACTAGTTTCTCAATTGCTTCGTAGCTTGATGAAAGCAGTCTAGCCAACAAGTTGCTCTTCAGTTCTTTATTAGGAACTGAACCAAGTATCAAACTTACAGCACTCACTACTTCTTCCTCGTCCTCCAAAGGTAAATGCAACTTCTCCAGACTCTAGAGAACCATAGCCTAGTTAGTCCAAGAGGTCGTTGCACAAACATGTCAAGGAAAAATTTAAATATAGTCAAGTCAAACGAAACAAAACAATTATTTTGTTCTCATTTTTTGTTTGAGAGTTGATGGAGTATATAGGTGTCACATATTGCACCTTATGGAAAATGTCTATTATTAGGGAACTGTGGTAGCCATTTTATTATTGTTGGCGAGATATTAAATACACAAGAAACATTGATGACTGAGTTAGATTTTGAATTTCTCTTTGTTCATCACAAACCAAAGAGTTTTATAATGTTCCTAAGTTTTATTGTCTTCTTTTTCCCTCTTTACAACATCTCTCAAACCAAGGACTATGTACCTGGGAGCTATAAACATCTAGATATGCAAAAAAGTAAATAAATAAAGGAAGGTGCATTTACATACTAAAAAACTACTTCAGCTCCTTAGTTCAAAAAAGACATGTAATTGATTTGTTATTTATTAATGAACCAGATGGAGAGCCTTCTTAATACATAGAGAAATGTAGAGACATTACCATTAACATTAATAATATCGGAAGATCCAGATCTTAACTTGCAGAATAAACACTAGAAAATTGAGATGGGCATGATCATGGCTTGCTTGAAAATAGAAAGAATCCATGTATAATTTTATAGTCCCATGGGGTGTGAGATGCAATAACACAATGGACACTAGAAAATTGACATGTGCATGGTTATGGCTTGCCTGAAAATAGAAAGAATACATGTACAATTTTATAGCCCCATGGGGTGTGAGGAATAACCTGAAAAAACATCTAATCATTTATCCTTGCATTGCTCATTCCTTGTTAAGCAGTGACATTTGTGCAACATAATGGCATATACAAGCAACTTTAAGATCCGAAGAACCTGATGGTGGCTAAATTTAAATTTTACTTCCCAACTAGATTTTCAAACAACCTTACAAATTTTATATTAAAACACAATGTAAGGAACTACGATGAATCATAATAAAGTACAAGTATGCTGTCCGTATTTCCAATGTATTTGAAAAGGTTATTTTCTACTCGCCAACAAATAGTTCATAGCCTTTCAATAGGTAATTTACAGAGGTTAAGCTACAAAAGAGACAGGAGATTGGCAAACACGAGAATGAATAGCCTTTAGGGAATATGGTAAAAAGTCAAATTAAAAAAAAATTGAAGCAAAACATCTAACATGATTAATCTTTAGTTTCGTCTATGGCATTAGTCACTAAGGATTTCACAATATCCATTTTCTTTAAATTTATTAATTAGTCAAAATAATCAATGAGAGTATATTACCTCTCCCATCCAAATCAAAATTTCCAAATTTGGCAGTTCAAAGATTACAGCAGTTGCATCCTCACAAATTTTACGGAGGGCAAAGGCACAAGCATGTGAAGAGACAGATTCTGTGATCCCGGTAGCAAGAAATAATCTGAAAATAGGAAATCAATATAAAAGGGGAAAAAGTCTACTCTTGATAAATATGACTACATTTTATTGATAATTTTCTTTTAACAAGAAACGATAAAAAGATAGAAAAATCTTGAAGGATGCAACCTCCCAAAAGGAGTGAAAAGAAAACCAAACACCACACAAATACAGTCAAGTTCTCCAAATATTACAAGAACCAAAAGATGAAGTAAACCATGAAGAACAGACCCGCCAAGGGGAGATACAAACTTGCAATGATAAATGAAAATGAACAAAAATGTTTAAAAGATACGACTTTTTTTTTTTTGGGATTAGAAACCTTTTATAGACAAAAAGAGACAACAAAAACAGCCTAAGGGCAGGGGATGAGGGGACCCCTCCCAAAACTACATAAGAATAGCTCTCCAATTTTGAATAATCATAGAGAGGCCATAATTACAAAATAATTTTTCCTGTGTCTATAGCACCACCAAGAAGAAATAAGTTTAGCACCACCAAGAAGAAATAAGTTGAACACTATTACAGACGAAGTCAAACGAAGAAGATTGATCTTCGCACGGTTCTTCTTTCTATGCGGAGTTTGGTATCTTTATCTAATGAATATGATCAGATCAGATGGGATTTGGAAAAATCTGGTCTGTTTTTGGCTAAATCCCTTGCTATTACAAAGGATTTCAGCCCTCTTTCGCCTAAAGAAATCATCTCGAAAATTTGGTCTTCTAATTCTCCAAAGAAGGTCAGTGTGTTTATATAGATTTCTTGCAGGGGAATCTCAACACTTTGGATATTCTCCAAAAAAAGCTTTCCAAATGGCTTCAACCTTCTTTTTGCATCATATCTCTCTCATAGCGAGTGTCAAGATCATCTTTTTCTTCATTGCTCTTATGCGCTGAAGTGTTGGCAGGAGCTCCTCTCTTATTTTAGTTTGCATTGGGTTTTCTCAGCAGGTTCCAAACCTAGTCTAATGCATCTCCTTCAGGGTCCTTTTCTTTCTCCGAAGGCCCGTTGGATTTGGATAAACACAGTCAAAGCTATTATTCCTGAACTTTGGTTTGAAAGGAATCAAAGACTCTTCCACAACAAAAGCAAAGATTGGGTGGAATGTTTTGAACTTTCCACATTCAAAGCTTCCTTTTGGTGCTCTATTTCACTAATTTTCAAGAACTACACAGCTGGACGGATTTATGATTCATCGAATGCCTTCTTATTTCTTTTGTTGTTTTAGTATTTTCGTTTTTCCTTTCCCTCCTTTTTCGGAGTTTGTATATTTTAACACTTGTTTATTTTCATTTCTCAATTAAAATTTTCATACTTTGTTCCAAAAAAAAAAAGCAACACCACTAAACCTAATGCAAAATTAAAAACCAAAGTCTGAATGAGCAGAGGGTTGATTAAAAAATTTCATCAGGACTTGAAAGTTAAAAACAACCACCTACTAAAGAGAAGCAAAAAGAATCCCAAACGAACCATCAAACATCTGAGGGGCTGAATAGAAGAGAAAGATCTTCAATAATGTCCACAATATCGACAGAATATTCTGGAAAAAAGGAAGACCGAAAAGAAGAAAAATTTCCAAAGTCGCTTCCTGCTTCTAAATTAGAATCTATGCTACTAAGACTGACTACCTAATCTTCGGAATAATCTGAAACATAATCTTCCAGAGCTTCTTTGACAATGTCTTCATTGGTTGAATGGATAACCCCTTGAGGTAGATGAAAATTCTTGAAATTCTTCTTTTAGCACCTCAAAAACATCGAGGGAAGCTTCCGACAAAGGAACAATTTTCAGATCCTTGCTGTGATTAGGCACCATTGAACCTCCTTTCACATTAATTAGCTTCGATGATTGATTTCTACGAGGGTGATCCCAACTTCCTCCAAGTAGCGAAAAAATCTTCCTGATTGTTGCTGAAGGATTCTCTTAAAAGGATAGGAGAATTGGAAGGAGGAACGAACCTTATTACAAGTTTCATCTTAAACTAGTGGTCAAAGAGATTTCAAGTCAAAGCAGCACAAATTATCACTTCTTCCATATTGATGACAAAAACTCTTGGAAGAAGAACAATAATCAAGTATATGGTTACCCATTTGCGAGATCATTATCTAGATAAAGAAGTATTCTGCTGGATTGGATGTATTCTTAACAAATGGCCGCTGCTTTATGACATTCTTAAAGATAGTGAAGATGATACTAGAAAGAACCACTTGAATCTTAACTCTAAACAGAAATTATAAACTTAAAAGCAGTACAAAGAGTAAATGCAATAACAAATGAACAATCAACAAGAATCAAATCACACAAATTGAAAAGGATAAAAGGAAATAGAGGAGAGTACATACAGTAAGGGTCTGGCATCGGTGTGGAAAGCAGATATTGACCTAAAGTAAGACCCAACAACTTCTGCCAGGGATCTATAAACCTGGAATGGAATTTTTAAACATTACAAAGGATTAGACTAAATGAAAAAAAAAATGTCGACCTTCTTGATTAATGAGGTCATAATCTTCCAGTAGATCTAGATCAACTAAACTATTCACGCTTTGTAAGGGTAAGATTGACCAACATACAAGGCACATTATGCCTTTAATCTCATTTGAAGGTCTAGCAGACAGGATCGTCACCAGTTGCGTGATAACAGAGAAATCAAAACTCTGACCCTCCTGTAGGACTACTTCAGCAACCTGAAATGTGTAAATATTTCTTTTAATCATAAGACAAGAAAAAAGCTTCATATGGTTGTTTCTATTTTGTACTAACGGTTTATCCATTCCATATATTACAACAGGTATCTAAATCACTGCAAAATTTCTCTAAACACTGGTGATTATTCTCATTCCCAGTGTCTATTTTTTTTCTTACAAGAAACAATTTTCATTGATAAATAAAAAAAAAACAAAAATATTTAAAGATACGAACTCCAAAAGGAAATGAAAGAGAAACAAAATAAATTAAGGTAAAGAGCAGAAAACTAAGATGAAATAATGGCTTTCCAGTAACCGAAGATTATGATGGAAGAGTAGCTCGAAAATAAGACAGAAAAAAGGGCACCATTAGGACGCCTTGAATTTTGCAAGCTAAAAACACTCGAAACAATCCTTCTTCTTTCCTCGGAAGATGCGACGATTCTTTTTAAACCAAATTTCTAAAAGTAAGGCTTTGACTACATTAACCCATAAAAACTGGGCCTTCGGATGATGAAAGAAACAATAAAAAGGCAGCTATAGGTTACTTTTGACATCAGACCCAAGATAAGTTGAAAACTTTGAAGAGAGACCACCAACAACTCAAGGCGTAAGAGCAATGAAAGTATATGTGATCTTGATTCTCCTTCCTCGATAAGCACAAACAGCATATAGATAGAGGGTTGAAGAGAGAAATTGGCAAGATTCTTTTGCATAGTTACAGAAGTATTCAAATTCCCATTTGAAAGAATCCACAATAGGATGCTGACCTTTCTTGGACAAGAGGATTTCCAAAGACCCGAGGGCAAAACCTTTGACAAAGGATTCCCATTTCCAACAAACGAATATAGAGATTTTACAGAGAATACCTTTAGATCTTCAAGATCCCATGAGAATCTATCTACATCCACTTAAATAAATACTGAATTCAAAATGGATAATATGGATAAGAAGTCCTGGACCTCAAAATCTTCAAGGCTTCTTCTGGTTTCAATGACCCAAGAAGAAGAAAGAGCATCCCAATTTTCACAAACAGAGTTTAGTGGAAGCTTTACCACCACAAAGAGATGAAAAAAACGATCTTTAAAAACGAAATCACCATTCCACAGATCAAGCCAAAAATGAATTCTTCTACGGTTGCCCACCTTGAAAATAGAGAGATGTTGAACCTTCCTCCAATGCTTAGAAATGTTGGTCCAACGACATATTGAACAACTATTCTCTCTCTCCAAAGTATGCCATTTGAAAGCATCCATGCCATATATGCTTGCAATTACAATACGCCACAAAGAATCAACCTCTTGCATAAGTCTTGCATAAGTCGCAAACCCCATTTTGCAAGAAGGGCTTGATTTTTCTGCTTAAAGTCTCGAAAACCCAATCCACCATCACATAAACGAAGGGAAGTCACATCCCAATGCACTAGATTGATCAATCTTGAGAGCTGAAAATGACTCCAACTTGCCAACTTCTTTGAAATTTTCTCTTGGATGGGCTGCCAAAAAATGGAAGTCTTTGGGTTCCCTCCAAGTGGCATATTTAAATAGGAAAAGGGAAGATAGACCGCCTTGCAATTCAATCTATGGGCTAGCTGATTTGTCCTTGATTGATCAATGTTTTTTTTCCAATAAGAAACAATTTTTCATTGATATAGAAAAATTAAAAAAAGTTGAAGGATACAAACTTCCGAAGGAATGAAAGAAAAAGAGATCAAACCAAAGTGGAAAAGAGGCTCAACAAGGAGCATTACAAAGAACGATAATAAAAGCCAACAATAAGATCATGCTAACTACTAACAAAACGATCCACCAAGATGCAAGGACACAAAAAAATGTTTCCTTAATTGATCAATGTTGATTCCGCAAACAGAAGATTTGTCCCCATTGGCCAATTCACCTTCAAACTTGAAAGCCATTCAAAAATTTCGATAGAATTAAGTAAGGAGTTCAACTTACTATCGTCATCTTTACAAAACAGCAACGTATCGTCTGCAAATTAAAGATGAGAAATGTGGACTTTCTGCTGCCCCACAATGAAACCTTCTAAAAGACCTTTGGCATGAGCATTTTCCAACAAACTACTGAAGATATCACTCACTGGAAGGAAAAGGAAGGGAGAAAGAGGATGTCCTTGCCTTAAACCTCTTGAGGCTGAAATTCTGCCCCTTGGTCACAACTTGGTTCCCCTAACGCATCCCCTGATCCACTTTATCTATCTTGAACCAAACCCTTTCTGTATCTATAGGAAGTCTCAATCCACCATGTTGAAGGCCTTTTCAAGGTCAAGCTTCAAAATTCAACCACTCTTCTTTAGCCACTTGTATTTCTACCAATTCACTGGCAATGAGAATGTGATCTAGTATTTGAAGGAAGGAACTTTGATTCAAAGTGATGGTGGAAGGCATAACTTTCTTGAGACACTCAGTAAGGGCTATTGCTTACACCTTATAAACTAAAGTAGTAAGGCTTAAGATGCTTTTATCTGTCAACTAGATGGGAGAGGGAGCCTCTTTTTTTTCACAAGATATGAACTTCTCATTGTTTAATGAAAAGGAACAAAATGTTCAAAAGATACAAACTCCCAAAGGGAGCGAAAAAATAAAAAAGCCAAGAGGCAAAATTACTGACAGATATGACATAAAGACCAAAACATGAACTTTCGAATAGAGCCTCCCAAAAGCAATGAAACGCAAAAAGAAGCTTCAGGAACCTTGAACAAAAATAACATCGTCGAGGACAACTTTATCATCTGGAAACAACTCTTTAAACTTCCGAGAATATTTGGCCCAAAGATTTCTAATACCTTAAGCAAGCTCTTTCCCGCTCGGCTTGAATCTCCTCTTTATTATGGAGTGAGCTTCAAAAAAAGAGTCTTTTCTTTGCAAATATTGACAAGCTCGGACTTAAGAAAGGATAAATAAGCATCCAAATGAGAGAGAGATAAGTTTGAGATGAACTTGAGGGAAGAAACGATGTCTTCTTGAGAAACTTGCAAGGAAGATCCATGAAGCCAAGGAGGACTCAAAACAAACTGAAAAGAAAACGCCTAAAATGGAATAAACCAACAAAGGAACCCTTTAAAAAAGAAAAGCAAACAAAAAAAAGACCTTTCAACTTCTCGAAATGAAATCCAACCAATAAGAAACAATTTCTGCAGAAAAGGACTCCTCAAATCCCACGGAAACCACCAATAAAGACTAGCATAAATGCTGACAATGGGAAACCGTGAGGAAGCATGCAAAGGACTTTGATATTACCAAGAAGAATTAAAGTAAAGAGGCTGCATGGAGACTCTTCCATCTCCTTTCATCCATCAATAATGATCCACCTTGAAAACCCAAAATGCAGAAGCGATGAAGACTTTTACGTTTTCCCATGAAACCATCAATGATAAACCAACTTGAAAGCGAAAAACGTGAAGCAATAAAGATTATCATTCATGCACTTAACAACGTATAGGTATGATTTGTATCATTATCTTTATTAAAATTGGGGCATATACCTTGCCCCTTTGAGAGGATAATCCTCAAGACGTCTTTAGCCTTTTAAAACATTAGCAGCATGTTATTAGTACATTAGGGACCATCTAGGTTTCCTCATTATGAGACAGGTTGAAAGTTTTCAACAAAACTATATTTAGCATCAAAGAGAAGATCATAAGGATTGTGAAACCAAGTTTGACTTTCCAATATATGGGTAAAAAGAAACACTAAAGATAATTTTTCCAAAGATTGGAATCAGCAGCAATAATCATGCTTTTAGTTTTCTTCCAGATCTCAAGTGGACAAAAAAAAAAGGAAAATTCATATGTCGCATGTTATCATATAAGGACAAAAACAAAACAGCATGTTGCCTCACCACATTCAGAGCAAACAATTTGCCCTCCACTTCCCTCCAAGGAATTGGTACATTACCATTGGTCCAACCACTGAAGAAAAGCTACAAAAAAAATTGTACAACAGAAAATTAAGATAACAGATATTTATTAGAAAAAAATGCAAAAGAAGATGGGGGTGGGGAACGGGAACGGGAAGGGGGCATGAAATACAAATATTTTGAAGTTCCCCCTGCCGCAGAAATGCAAGCACTCTCTCCATTGTCTCTCTCGTCTCTCTAGTCTCTCTCATCTGGTACTCATGAATCCTTGACATAAGAGAATTTTCAACCCAACGAAACCAAAATTCTTTTTTTAACAAGAAACGAACTTTTCATTGATAAATGAAAAGGAACATAAAATGTTCAAAGATACAAACTCCATTGGAGTGAGAAAGACGTGAAAAAGTAAACACAAGTTACATAGAACCGATTAGAATAACCCAACGAAACAAAAATTACACATCTAATACACAAATTTATATTTTTTTTTAACCAGAAACAACTTTTCATTGATATATGAAAAGGAAAAATGTTCAAGATACAAACCCCCAAAGAGGTGAAAAATAAGAGAGAGAAGAAGAGAAAAATAACAAAGAATTAGCACAGCAAGAGCAATACAATCTCAGACAAGATAAAAATCATTCTAAAGCAGACTCAGAAAATTGATTGCTACAAAGTTTGAAAAACCAAAAGAACTTCAAAACCATGACCACTTGAGGGATAAAACCTTCCAATGCTTCCATAGAACCAGAAGCGAAAATCAAACTCATGTAGAAGCTAGGGACACAAGAACGAAGTCGCAACCAGCCAAAACACTAAAAACAGATCGAGAAAAGGCCAATTCCCCAAAGTTTATCAAGGAGTAAACACCAAAAATGAAACCTCAATGCTATCTTCAAAACATCTCCAATAATAATAAGCCACCATAATGCCAACCCACAAGCTAATAAGAAACTTTGAAATCTTCATCAACCAACCAACCAAACTACAACTGCAAAGCTTCAAAAACTGCAAAAGGTGTAAGAGAGAGAGAACGTTTCAGCTTTCCGAACAACTTAGAACTCAGAGGACCCAAACAACTACTTAAAAGAACTTAAAATCAGGGAACACTGTCAACCGGGACAAGAGTAATCCCCTTTCTTTAAAAATCGAAGGAATGGCTATTTGCTTTAAAAAATCTGACTTCTCATCTTCTGTTTGCTCATTAAATAAAAGCAGGAAATCTTCCTTGTAGGTTATTTATATGAGACACCGGATTTCACACGATTGGAAGAATGCGATAGTATAGTTCTCTTTGGGGAGGGTTCTCTACTCTCCGCCTTTAGGTTGTTCTCGCCTTTTTGGGCTCTTTTGATTTGAATGCATTCTCTTTGTTTCTTATCAAAAAAAAAAGTAACCAGGTTATTCTTTATGAGAAATCAAGCGTTAATCGAGAAAAAAATGAAAAAATATACAAGGACCATAAAAAACAAGCCCAACTAATTGGGAGACCCCCTACAATAAGGGAGTCCAATCCAAAATGATGATACCTAGCTGGTAACTACAAAAAACCTTGGAAATCGACACCCAAAAAGAGATACTAAATCTAACAAGATCTCAAAGATCCTCCGAAGACCTCTCCACCCCTAAAAATTTTACTATTCCTCTCAATCCAAATTCTCCACAAATTAGCAAAGAAACAAGTCTCCCAAACCAACCTTCATTTTCTGTCAAACCTACAATATTCAGTTGTAAATGTTTCGTTTGGGCCCAACTCACCAAATTACACCCCAAGTCCTTGAAATGCATTTTCCTTGGTTATTTTCAAAAAGGGTATCAGTGGTATTGTCCTGATCTCAATAGATATCTCGTATCTCCTGATGTTACGTTCTTTGCGGACACTTCTTTTTTTCACCATCTTTGAGTAATAGTCAAGGAGAGCGTCCAAAGGAAGACAATGACTTTCTTGTCTATTATGTTGTCTTTTCATATAGGGAAGTGCCCTCTAGCAACACATCTTCATCTATACCTAATCCTCCTCGACCACCTATCCTCTGGTTTATTCTCAATGGCAACCTCCTTCGATCATAGCAGGGCAGTACTTTCTTAAGGCGTTCTGCAAGTACTTTGGCCATCACTTTGTAAATTGAAGAAGAAATAACTATAGGTCTAAAATCTCGAATTTTTTATGCTGCAACCTTTTTGGGAAAAAGGCATATAAAATTCTCCTTGAGACAAGCGTTAATATGACCATTGCTGTGGAACTCCTTAAATAAACGAACGAAGTCTGGTTTCAAAAATTGCCAGTAACGGATTATAAATTCTATGGTAAAGCCGCCAGGGTCGGGAGCCTTGTTTTTGCCCATATCATTCACTGCTGCCCAAATTCCTGCTTCCTCGAACTCTCTTTACAACCACTGTCTTTCTGATAAAGGAATCAGATGCCAATTAATCCCTCTAGGAGAGAATCGGAGACCAGAGTTTGCGGTGTAAAGCTTTTCAAAAAGGCTTAATATTTCTCCTTCAATGTCCCTCTGATGATTAGTGCAATGTCTTGATCATTGATTATTTCCAAAATCACGGTCTTCCTTCTGCAGGCAACAAGGTACTTGTGAAAAAAGCTAGAATTTTCATCCCCTTCCTTTAGCCAATGTATCCTATTTTTTTTTAACATGTTTATTTCTTTTTCCACATATAAACTGAGTACTTCTTTCTGGCATTTGCATCTATTCTCAATTTCTTCTGTAGATAACCTGCATTCTTCTTCCTTTACATCAAGAGAAGAAAGTTGATGAAGTAATTACTTCAGCCTCTTTCTTTAACTTCTCATTTTGAATGTGCCACGCTCTTAGAAAGGATTTAAGGTTGCAGAACTTTGAATTTAAGGCATAGTCAGCCCATCCGTAGGATTGATCATTGGCAAGTTTGGATTCAATTAGACTAATACAATCTTTATTCCTGAGCCAGGAATTGAAGAATCTGAACGGATATGGACCCCATTGAAAGTCCTCCGCCTCCAAGATTATCGGGAAGTGATCTGAAGTAGTCCTCCCTGCGACACCCTGGAGTTTGAAAATACCTCCTCCCATCCGCTTGAAACTAGAAATCTGTCAAGCAAGGAATGAGTAGATTCAAGACTTGGCTTGGACCAAGTAAATTCGCCATTGGACAGGTAAATTTAAATCACTTCCATTTCGCTAATCAGTTCATTAAACTTCTTAAAAAGCTTTTCATGCTCGGACACACGAGGATCTTTCCGAAGGCCATCTAATTATATTGAAATCATCACCAATGCACCAACATTTTTCGCACAACGATGAGAAGTCCCTGAGCTCTTGAAAGAAAAATCTTCTTTCCTTGTAGTCCGTTGGACCATAGACAGTGGTTAGCCATATATTATCGATACCCGAAAAAGAAATGAGAATTGATAAGGAATACCCCCCTTTAATGACATCCTTTACACATGCGGCCTTCATCCCACATAATAAGCATGCCTCCTGATTTCCCTAAGAGTCCACTGTTGTCCAACCAATATCTTTAGAACTCCAAAGGGGTTTAATCAGTTGTTGCTCGATGTGTTGAACCTTTGTTTCTTGAAGACACACCACATCTGGACAATGGTTCTGGATAAAATTCATGATTTTCAGTCTTGACTCGTCATTACTCAATCCTCTGACATTCCACAAAATCACTTTCATTGTGATTTTGTGATTTGGACTAGATTAATGCTCGCTTCTTTGAAAAAAGGTGGAATAACCTCTGGCTCTACTTGATCCTCTGCTTCGCCAAATAGAGTATGAATAGCTTCCTCTATGGAATGCTCGCAAGTCTCTTCATCCGGCTTTAGTGGAATAACCTCTGGCAATTTGATGGAATTAGGGTTTGGAGAATAATCTGGGCTACTGACTCTTATCTCAAAGTCTGTATCTTCTGTAAATGAATCCCGAGGAGGGGGCGACTGGACTGATATTTTGGTAGAATTGATAGTCCCATGTGAAAGTGAAGGTGGAAAACAACTTTTCGAGAGCATTGGATTAGCCGAATCATTGCGTTGAGAGGGATTTTCTCTTTCTTCATTAAATTCTTCCAGCACATTTGTCGACTCTTGGTTGACGACAACCATTTATTCCAACTCATTAATTGCCAAATGTTTCACCTTATTCCTAGAATAATAATATGGGAGCAGGGCCACTCGTCCATTAGGAATACTTATTGCCATTGGAATTGAAACGTCTTCCAATTGATTTGGAGTTGAAATGCCTTCCGTATGATTTAAAGACCCATCAATCTTTCCAATCTGACTTGGGACTATCACTGTCTCTTCTACAATCCTCTGATTCCCGAGGGGATTTAAATTTTCCCCAATCGAATCTTCAATTGCCAACTCATCATTCTCTATTCTCTCTTCGAAAACTTCAACCTCCTTAGAATATCTGATTAGATTCTGTGCTAGATAAGGGATTCTCACACCCTCAATTCCTTAATAAACACAACGCCTGCGA
Organism: Momordica charantia; assembly: GCF_013281855.1. Classification (NCBI taxonomy): domain Eukaryota; kingdom Viridiplantae; phylum Streptophyta; class Magnoliopsida; order Cucurbitales; family Cucurbitaceae; genus Momordica; species Momordica charantia. Next base: position 9,663,979 of record NW_028275166.1, read on the forward strand.
CCCTTCTACTTCCTTGCCAATTTCAAAAAAAATTGACTGTTCATCTTCCAAAATCACTTTCATCCGTTCAATGTCTAATGGGTTTGACATTGTTTCTGCATCCGTGCTCAATCCATCTGAAACAACTGGATGTAAAGGACGACAAGTAGCAATCATGATTTCAAATGATCCATATTTCTCATCATTAATAGTCATTGAAGTCGGAATTAAGCCGCAAGAATTGCGTTTAACTTTAATGAAGCCTTCAGAGGCATTTAATAAATTTAGAGTATCTGTAGAAATGTCCAACAATCCACCGCATTGTTTTCCAATGGCTTCATATGTTGAACGAGTCCAATAGTAAAAAGGTAAGTCCTGAATGGTTAACGATCCTCTGTTTCCCTAACTGAACTCCCTCTTGTTATGCCAACGAGGACTCCATCTTCCCAGTTTTAAGTGAAACTTTCCAATCTTCCTCCATTTTCCAGTCAACTCACTGGGTTTAAGAACCGAATCTCCTAAGAATTTCAATATACCTTTATCGACCATGATACGATTAATCACATAGTCTATCTTTCTTTTAGGGACCTCGCGATTTCAATCCAATCATCATGTGCACAACCTTTAGAGACCACCATCAACTGTTCCAGTCCAGTTCCAGCACCTCGGTCTCTTTTTTAACCCAAAAACTTTAGACTTTGTCTGAAGACCTCTTTGAGTTTTCTACGATCCTCTGAACGTCGCGTGATGGCCACGAATGTGCTACTTCTCCTTTTCCGACCACCACCTCAGCATAAAATTTTTCTATTCTTGCAAGTAACTTTTGAATTGAAGGTTCATTCCTCTAGCCCTGAGGACTCGAATTTTCATCGACTTTTGCATTCATAACACAAGAAGGACAGATGTTCCTAACCATCTTCATTGCCTCAGCCTATGCTATACAAACTGAGAACGCTTTCATAATTTTCCAAAATGTGTTCCATCCATCCCTCATATCTCCGGCAGGTATGACTATGCTCTTTCAACCACCTGTGGAAGGCCATAACACCCATTTCAAAAACCATAGACCCTTTGAATGGAATTTTTGTATTCGACATTGTCCTAGGTCATCTCTTAGTTGAAAGAATAGAGAGGCAAGAATCGATTGTCGAGTGACCTCTGCCATGTGATTTTCGAACCAGAGAAATTGAAATGAAGGTAGAGACATAATAAAATTTCGCTTCACATCTTCCAACATGAATGTATCACTTTCGAACCAAATGCAGAAAAATGACCCGTCAATACAACAACTGCTTACTTCCATTCTAAATGACCGAAGTATAACGAAACTACTAAGAAGAAATTGAGGTCGAGGCTTTACCAAAGGAGAGACGAACTGGAAAGGAGGAGGACGGGGGAGAGGAGAGAGGAGAGAGAACAGAGCATACTTACCTTTTTTCTTCCCTAAGTAACACAATACTTAGAATCTTTAGAAAGTTTGTTGACAAATAAAAGATTACAGGCCAATTTTGGAATATGGAGGACAGGCTCTAGAGAAAGTCTTCGTCAGTTTTATGGTGAACTTGTCATATGATCAAAAGCTTCAAAATCTATAATCCACGAAGATGAGTTACTACAAGAGAAAGCCTTAGAATAAATATCTTTTGTGTCAACGATACACATGAATTATTGGAAGATAAATGGCTGGATAGTAATTTCAAGAGTTTCATGAATTTGCTCTATACTTGAGTCACCACTACTGTCATTGACCATTCCCCTCTTATCGTTAGTCAAAATTTGGACCATTTCAAATAAATGAACTATCCTGAACAAAGGCTGACAAAAGAACAGAAGTGGCTAGTAATTAACCAAACCAAATCAAGCCACAAACTGAAATTAGAAAAGAGATAACCTGTTAACCAGCAGAGACAAACAAAATCAGAAGCAGACCAAATCGTACTAAACCATTGGCCGTGAAGCAACCAACCCGAACAGACAGACCAAACAAAACACTATACTGAACCGAACCAAATCATGAACCGAATCGGCTAGGGTTCAAAAAACATAAAAATTTGAATCTAAACAGAAGTGACAACAGTAATAGGGCGACGGCGGCAACGATGGTGGCGACAACACTGAGGATGAAACACCTAGAGTCTAGACGACGAAGCGAAACGACGACTCAGTAAATGAAGACTACTCCTCACGGCTAAGATGAATGGCAATCGATGAAGAGAGAACACAAAAAAGGTTGGCAAACACGAACAATCTACAATTTGTGAAGATGGGGATGATCGACGACAACGAGCAGGAGTGTGATGGCGCGAATCTAAGAAGGTGGCAGGGACCACCTGCGAAGACAGAGCAGATTTTCAAAGGCGAGACTTGTGAAGACGGTGCGGCTTGAATCTACAAAGATGAGACCTGCAGATTGATCGCGAGGACGGTGAAGATGGTTGACGACAACAGCTAGGTTGTCGTGAGGAGATCGTCGGAGGTAGGAAGTTTTGATGCCTGATGATGGCTATTGTTATTTTCTTTTTTGAGAATTAAGGTTTTTTCTTCCTAGAGCTCTAATACCATCTTAATTCAAGTGAAGAAAGATATTCTATTATATTCATATATGTAACTTAGGTCTAATTATACAGGAGAAGTACCCACTACAAATAAGGAGATAAATAAATACCATAAAGACAAAATATAGACAACTAATATTTACACTCAAATATTGATAAATCCAACATAATCTTTAGTGAATGGAATAGAGATTATCTAATTCTATCAAACTTTTAGCGTTTAAAATAGCTAAAGAGCTCAACCATATCAGTGAGTTCATCAAAAACCACCTGAATCATTTCCACGTAGTTGTCTCCTTTTCACAAATCTTAAAACTTTCCAATCACGCTAAAAAAGAATACAAGAATCAACCAAAGCTTGCTCAAAGATTTCAGGACCAAAAATTTTGCATGGGGACCAAAACCCTTTCAGATTTGAAATTGATGGCTGCAGCATTAAATGATTCTAGGAAAACCAGAATTCAGCTAATAGAAATATGGAAAGACAGAAAAACCTCCTTGAAAAACCAAACCAACCGAAAAGGGTATGGAAAGCTACATTAATCGCTGTCTTCCAAGGGAAAATTAAAGACTAAACCAATTGAATATTAAGGATTATGCCCTTTCCAAAGTGCATTAAAGGCGAGATATCCTTGGTATCCAAAAATCTAGCCAAGTGGAAATAAAAGCCTCAAGCCCATGCTGCTTTCGAAGGTGAACTGAAGGCAAGAACTCTTCATTAACCAAAAATACAGCCAAGTGTAAATGAAATCCTCATACCCATGCTACTTCCCAATGTGAAATAAAGCCTTCCCCTATGGCTTTTTGAAAATGCCACATTGTTTGAAAAAGTCTGCGGCCTTTCCCTAGAACCCAAGTGTCCTTTGAGCTTGATTTTTAAATAACTTTTGAAGTTCAAAGAAGGAAGCTGAGAAGACAAATAAAATCAAATCCCGCTGTCTTTAAATCACCAAATCTTGAATACCGAGGCAGAGCATTAAAAAATCTGTGACCTTTCAACTTTGAAAGACACCTACTAATATTGAGACAAATGGAAGATTCAAGCACCTGTGACCATCCATCTTCAAAAGACAACTTCAACTGCTGGATCCCATGGGAAAATCAATCATCCCCTGCTGCTTATTATTGAGAATGACCTTTCAATTTCAAAATTACTCCTGCTGCCTAACACTTCATTTACAAAAACCTTATCCACCTCTTCAAAAGATACAAAAATAATCTGACTTAGAAGAAACCGAAAAATTCTGACCAAATTTGCTGAAGGAACTTCTTCTATGACAACACTTTAACTAAGATCTCCCAGCCCCTTGAGTTCAATCTACCCCATTAAATGGTACAAGAGAAATGCCCACTCCTTCAAAATATGGAGGAATGTTTGATTGCTCTGAAGGTAATGTCTTTTCACCATTACTTTCATTGTGAAGAAGTGACTCTTTTGTCTACATTGAAGAGCATTTGCAATTCTTCATTAAGAGCACATTCTGAAAGTAATGGTAAAACTCCCCGGAAAACTCTTAGCAAATCCTCTTTGTTTTCTTTTTTTGATAGGAAACTTGAGAAAATGTATTAACAAGAAAGCTCATACCAAATGGGGGAGATGAGATATCCCGCAGACAAACTTATCATCAATTAAAAATGTCATTTTACATAATTCTTTGCATATTTTACACTCTCCGACAACTTCTGGAAAATAAACTCTTTCGGTCCTTAGGAGCATAATCTTTCAACGTATAAAAATTGACATGGAAATACTAATCCTAATTTAATGTTTTAACCTCCGACTCAAATATTTTACGGTTGGATTTAGTATGATCTATCATATAGCTAGACTCGTGTGGATTGGATAAATTTACAACCAAAAAAATAAGGTTCGGTTTGTTTCGCTTTATTACACTCATTTTTGGGGTTTGTTTCTTTAAATGGCATTGTTTTATAACCCAAAAAATAATAATAATGACATTGTCTTATAACCCAAAAAAATAAAGAATTTTGATTTCCATTATTTTACATTTATTTTTTATGTAACCAACTACTTTAGTATAAGAAAAGTAGTTCGAATAGTTTTAAATTAGTTCATATAGCTGCTGTTTGGCTAGCTAACGGTCATGTTTAAAAAGACCATTAGTCTTCTGTTAGTAATAGACACCAGCTGTTAGTTCTCAATTAGCATAAACAGTTTGCAGCCGCCCTCCATAAATAGGGCTTTGTATTAGCTTTTCGGTTGATGAATAATATTTGATTATTCTCTATTCGAGTCTTCACCAACTTTGCTCGTTTTTTGGGGTTCTTTCATTTGAGTATCTTTTCGTTATATCAATGAGAAGTCCATTTCTTGTTTAAAAAGAAAACAAAGGTAAATAAAGCAAATATAAACCAAATGAATGATTTCACATCGGGAAAAATTCAAAATCAAATTTCTCCAACACAACCATACGCTTCAAGTATCTCTTTTTTGCACTCATCATTCTTCTATCATTTCTTATCAACTCCAAGTACCAAAATTTTAAATTCAATTTTTAAAAAGAAATTTTAAGAAATGCCAAACTGTATAGAATATAATATCTATGATCACAGTGCCCAAACCAAAGATACTTCACACTTTTACCATTGATAAAACACAGCCTTAAACCAACAGACCTTTTCCATAAATCTCGAAGACCTTAAAATTTGACAAATATCCACCAGAAGCTCAACGATATTCATTCTAAAATGGATAAGACCATCAGGTAGATCTAGCATTCCTCTTTCCTCATTGAAAGCAGATTCAACCACCTATCAATCACAGAGAAGAAGATACTTTGCGTTAATATCACACAATAATTATAATGAGGAAAGAGGGGTAAAAAATTTAGCAAAAAGCTATAGTGTTCTAAGAGGGACCTAACAAATAATGTGTGAATTTACAACATCAAAACCCACATAAAAAAACACAAACCGAGAGATTAAAATCTAAACAAAAATGGCGCAACCAACATAGGAGAGAAATTATATTATTGAAGATTAAAAACCCATGGGGGCGTACACTGCCCTTTTTGTAGAAGAGGTGCTACAGCCGAGAGTCTAACTAGCCATTAGGCATAGTTACAACAGCTAACTAACTAACTTCAACCCTTAACCAACGAACGTTTTTTTTCTTTTTTTGCATAAGAGACAAACAATTCATTTAAAGGAACAACAAAAGAACAGCCTAAGGACAAGGGACAAGGAGTCCCTCTCCAAAATACTAATATAGGAGAGCTCTCCAATCTTGAATGATTTGAGAGAGGCTGTAATTACAAAAGAATTTTTTGTTCCTATAGCACCACCAAGAGGTTGTAATATGCACACTATTACAAAAAGAATCAAACGAATTTGCCTTATCCTCAAAGGAGCGACTATTCCTTTCTAGCCACAACTGCCAAAGCAAGGCTCTGAAAGCACAACCCCATGACTCTTCACGTTTGCCTTTGAGGCTCCACCCATGAAGACACTCAAGCAGCCAATCTTCAATTCTTCTAGGAAAACACGTGGATATGGAGAAATAATCTAACAGTTTCTGCCACCCCCTTACAGCAAAATGGCAATTCAGAAAAATATGATCCACCATTTCTCTGTTGACCAAACAAAGACAACAAATAGATGGTGAGAGAAACCACCCTGAGCATCTTCTTTGAAGCCGGTCATGAGTGTTCAAAACTCTGTTGGCAAGAGACCAAAGAAACACCTTAACTTTCTTAGGGGCAGTACTCTTCCAAATTCCCTCAATCAAAGTACTCGGGATTTTGGGATTAGTAGAAAAGCGCCCATCCTTCTCCAAAGTCCAGACCACACTATCCAACTCCTCTCCTAACATCACAGGGTCCAAAATCTGGACAAGATTATCCCATGAAGCTAGCTCCCTGTCGAAAAGGCCTCTTCTAAAGCCCAAGTCCAAGCCGTTCTGATCTAAACTCCAGCACTCTTCTAAGGTTGCATGTTGTTTCGAAGAGACCGCGTAAAGATCTGGAAAAGCCTGTACCAAAGGGAGATCTCCGGTCCACCAATCCAACCAGAACCGGATATGATCCCCTTTGGCGGATTTGAACTACAAAAATTTCTGAAAGAAAGTACTTAGCTTTTCAATATTGTGCCACAGTCCTCCCCTAGCTCTTCCCTTGGGATCAAGAGACAACCACCCCCTTGTGTCCACCCCGTAGATACTAGCAATCACCCTCCTCCAGATGGCCTCATTCTCGTTCATAAACCTCCACAACCATTTAATCAACGAGGCTTTATTTCGTTGTTTAAAAGCGCTGAAACCCCAGCCACCACTTCACGGGTAAAGAGGTCTGATCCCAATTGACAAGATTCTGACAGGGATGAGAAGATCCCCCCAAAGAAATCTTTGACTATCTTGTCCAACTCTAAAGTAGTACTCGATGGAGCTTTAAGAAGAGAAAAGTAAAATGTAGGTAAACTGCTCAGGCCCAATTGAGCCAAAGTCAATCTACCACCTTTTGAAAGTACGAGCTTCTACCATTTATACGTCTTGATTCTAAACTTTTCCACCAAAGGTCTCCAAAAAGCTATCACCTGATGATTCCCACCGAGGGGGAGCCCCAGATAAACAAAGGGAAGGCTCTCAACTCTGCGCCCAAACAGAGCAACTTTCGAGGCTACTCTCTGCTCAGGAATATTCAGCCCAATAAGAGAGGTTTTGGCTAAATTAATTTTCAGTCCAGATCCCTTTATAAACAAAGAGATGATCTTCCACCATCTTGCCAAATTACCTTTGAAACCCAAACAAAAGACAATAGTGTCATCTGCATACTGTAAATGTGAAACCAACTCCTTCCCTCTGCTTATTTCGAAGCCATGAATCATCCTTTTTCACAGAAAAGATTTACAAGGCGGCTGAAAGAATATCCAATTAAGGTAAAAAGGAAAGGAGAGAGGGGATCTCACTGCCTTAGACCTCTTTTGGCATTAATTTCCCCCTTTGGCCGGCCGTTGATAAGAATGGAAAAATTTGCGGAAGACAAACAGCCTCAGATCCACATTCGCCATCTACTGCCGAAGCCCTTTTTTTCGAACACCGCATCTAAGAAATCCCAGTTAATCATGTCATAAGCTCATAATCAATTTTTACCAACTAACCCTCCTTCTTAGAGGCATTACACTCCCCAACAGCTTCTGCCACCGCTAACATAGCATCAAGGATCCCTCAACAAAAGTAAACTAGGCATCGTCGATAATAAGGTGAAGAACCTTCTTAAGCCTTCTGGCCAACACTTTGGCTATGATTTTATATAGCGAGGTAACCAGACTAATCGGACGAAATTCGCCAACCTTGTTGGCCGGCTTCTTCTTTGGAATTAGACAAACGTAGGTCTCGTTGGTGCATTTATTGACTATCACGTTCTCCAAAAACTCTCGGAACACTCTTACTAGATTTGTTTTCAGAATGTTCCAAGTTTTTTTATAGAATTCAACCGACATGCCGTTTGGCCCTAAGGATTTCAAGTTGCCCAAACTGCTAATAGCTTTCCAGATTTCCTTCTCACAGAAAGGAGCTTCCAAACTTTCAGCCCACACATTCTGAAGAGGGTACCAATTCAGCCCCTCCATAATAAACCTACTACCTTCTGACTCCACATAGAAATGGCGAAAAAAATCAACCACTTCATTTTCAATCTCATTATCAGAATGCAACTCGTTACCGTTTCTGTCCACAAAGATCAGATAATGGCTTTTCTCCTTGTCGAGGCCCATTTGTGGAAGATATTCGAATGTTCATCTCCCTCCTTTAGCCATCTCAATTTGCATTTTTGGGACCACATCCTTTGCTCTTTGAGCAATATATCCAAAAGATCTGCCTTGAGGGACGCTCTAAAACCCACCGACTCATCCGAAAGGTTTCTGAGCTCCTATTCTCTATCTATGGCATCTAATTTAGCTACAATGTCCCTTTTAGTATTTTCAATCTGTCCGAAAGTTTCTCAGTTCGATAAAATGAGCTGCTTTTTATGGCCTTTAAGCTTCTCCATAAACACAAAGTCGGGCATCCCGAAAGGAACTGATCTCCCCACCACGACTCCACCATCCGAAGAAAAGATGGATGTTCCAACCAAACATTTTCAAACTTGAATGGAGTAGGACCCCATTTCTGATTACCAAGGTTCAGTTGAAGGGGAAAATTATTCGAGGTAGTTCTAGATTGTCTGTATAGAGTTACCTGTATGAAAAAATTCAGCCAACTGGATGACAAAAAGAATCTATTTATGCAAGTGCTGACTGGGATTTCCCTAAGATTCGACCAAGTAAAGGAGCCGTTTTTCAAAGGAATATCTTCAACCTCCATAGTCTCTATTACATCGTTGAACGTCCTCATACTCCGGGTGACTCTTCCACCTATAGATTTCTCCAAGGGAGATCCGACCACGTTAAAGTCCGCACCAATACACAGTCTCCCGAGCAAAGGCCAGCCAAATCAACTAACTCTTGCCATAGACTATGCCGAAGAAGGGCCATACACACCCGTGACCCAACCATTGAAACCATTTAAAAATCTGATACACAGGGTGACCGTGAGACTCCCTAAAAAGGAGTCTTCTACCACTATAACATCCTTGTTCCAAAAGGATGCCTCCCGAGGAACCTTCGGCATCTAAAACCACCCAACCGATTCTACACGAACTCCACACAGTCTTAACAACCTTTCTATTAGTAGTCAACTTAGTCTCCTGAAGCATCAATAAATGGTCCACCTTAGAGATGAGATCCTTAATGAGCACTCTTTTTGAACGAGCTCCCAAACCTCGGACGTTCCAAGAGAGAAGCTTCATTATACAACCTCTAGGCCCTCTTCTAATCTTTTAATTTCTGAGTCTTCCTCCTTTACCTCCTTTTTCCCAATTATATGGGCCATCATCTGCCTAGCTTCTTCTTCCTTTCTTTCGAAGAGATGGGCCTGAGGCACATATTAAACATCCTAAGAGCTACCACCATTTTTCTGGTAAAAGGAAAATAGGCCCCCTCGTCAACTTCTAACTCTTGTTCGCTATCATCAACTCTCTGAGCATTCTGATCCTCCCCTACCAACCGGTCTGTATCAATAACGAACTTATAGAGCTAATGGTAGGTAGTTACACCAATTTCCCTCCATCTACAAAAGGAACTCATCCTCAAGTCAACCGGCCAAGATAAATCTATCAGGAGCCTCAAAAGCACAAATGTTGGTCACATTGAAGATGTGCTGGATGGGGAAGTCTGAAGGAAGTTGGATTTTGTAAGCGTTATGGCCATGTTTTTCCAAGATTTGAAAGGGGCCAAGTTTCCTCTTCTTCAATTTGTTGCAAGTAAATCTGTTTTTTCTTAGGTGTATCATGACAAGGTCTTCTTCATTGAACTCTCTATCTCAGCATTTAGCATTTGCATCCTTCTTGTGAAGCTCAGTTATTCTTAGTTGTCATTTGTTCCACCACGACACTAAAATCAACAGAAGAGGGTATATTCGTGAGATCAATTGTTAGGCGAGGTAATTTAGTGTAAACAATTTTAAATGGGGACTTCCTTGTGGATTTATTCTTCATATGATCAAAATTCTCAGCTTGGGCAAGAGCAACGAATTGTTTTAGGTGGTCTTCACTAAGGCAACGAATTACATTTCCCAAAGTTCTGTTGGTTACTTACTTCAGACCATTTGTTTAGCAATGACTTGAGGTGCTAAATTTGAGAATGGTGTCAAATTATACCCATAAAATTTTTCAAAAATGACTAAGGAATTCAACATCACGATCTGAAACGATTGCCCTCGAGATTTGTTATATATCCTAGAAAATGGTTAAATTCACTTTAACCCATCAGCTTAAACTTTTAGGTTCATTAAGGTCAATGATTAATCAGGTTTAACATGGTTTTTTTTTTCTCTTCAGCCTACTTTGAATACAAGCTCCCAAAGGAAGCGAAAAAAGAAGAAAACGACCGAACAAAGGAACCGAAATACAAGGTAATAGACAAGATCAAAGAAATATCAGAAAGCTAAAAGAATGGATGCTGAAAAAACTTTTTCAACAAGGCCTGCCAAACCAATATGACTATCCACAGAGGAGGAAAAGACTATCTAGAGGAGGATACCAAAACAACCGCTTAACACAAATTGACCACCACAGAATGAAGAAGTAATGAATTTGAAACCTACCTCCACCAAGAAAAGACAAAAATACTAAAAAATCTCAAACCTCAAATCTACTGCAATGCGGAACCAACCAAAAAATCTGTTTCCCTTAATTAAAGTCTACCCTATTCAGTGATGGTTGGTTGCTTTTGGTTTTCTCTTTTTTCGGCTAGTTGATTTGGGTTTCATGGAGTTTTTTCTCAATCATACTTGAACTTGCATCACCATTTTTGGCTTAAGAATTTGAAGAGTCTTCTTCGGAATCATCAATGGTTTGAGATTCTGAAGGGTCTTTTTTGGTAGCATCTTTTTTGGAGAGATTTGAAGGGTCTTTTTTTACCTTATGTAGGTTGAAGTCCTCACTGTTGCCTAAAGATCTCTTTTTCTGCCCTATGGAAATCAAAGTGTTCAAGGAAAGTCAATATTTTTTCTTGCATTCTTTTTCAAGGAAAGCTAAACACAACTGAAGTTCTTCAAAAGAAAATATCTTCCTCAGCTTCTCTTCCATCTTCTTGCGTTCTCTGAGCTACCAGTGGCGAAAGCCTCAAACATCTTTATTTCCATTGCTCTTATGCAGCACATTGAGTTTATTGTTTTGTCATTTTAATTTTGGTTGGCAGAAAGAAATTTCACTGCATTAATACTGTTAGTGCATTTAAACCTTATATCTTGAAAATCAGAGTCAGTAAACAAAAGTAAGCATCAAGTAAATGATCAAAAGTTATCACTTCTCCTTTAAGTAATGTTAAAAAGCTTCCTTTTTGGCTTAGAGCATCTACATCCTGATTGGTTGTCCCAGTCATATGCTTGATGACAAAGTCAAAACTTTGTAATAAAGATAACCAGCTAGCATGCATGTGACTAATTGATTTTTGTGTGTTTAAGAATTTAAGTGAATAGTTTTTTGAACAAGATACACCTTCTCATTGATTAATAAAAAAAAAACAAAATGTTCAAAGGATATAATCTCCTAGAGGCAGAGAAAAGAACCAAAACAAAGGAAAAGGAAAACAAGAATCCAAAAAGGAGAGAACATTGAAAAGATCAAGAACCGTAAAAAACATGAAAAATAAAGAAGAGCTTCAAATCCTATTACTAAAATATTTGATAGGGTGGTTATATTGAGAAAAGACAGCTCCTACGCCAATTCCTAATGCATCTACAGCCACTTCAAATGGTTGGTTGAGGTCTAGTAAGATTAAAACAAGGTTGCGACTAGGTTTAGTTTTGATAGTTTGGAAGCTTGAAATCTTCTTGGTTCAAAATCTATACGGTCCCCAAAAGCATTGTTTCCTTGTCCCATAGACTGAGCTTCTTGGATTGTTCTTCTTTCATTCTTTTCGAGGTTAAACAGCCTGTCAATTCCTCTTTAATAGGGAATTTAAATCCGTATGAATCGAAGGGTCTGCAATCTCTCTTTCTTCAATAACTTCCTTAGTTTGCTTCTCCTGATTGTCTTCTCCTCTCAATCCTATCGATGTATTAAACAAGTAATCCGTAGGTGCCGCAATAACTTTTCCAGCTTATTTATTTGTAGACTTTCCTCTTCCCTAACTTCCTGTATTTTCTCATTACCTACACCATTTAATGGTGCTTCTGCATAACTATAAGAAGGGGGGATGTTAACTGCTAACCTTTCGACTTCCATTATTCACAGAAACGTTCAATGTCCAAAGGGTTCTCAAGACTCATCTGATCGAGGCTGGTAAAGTAAGTCCGAATGAATCTTGAGTTCGATCTGTTAATGCCAATGATTCTGACTTGAAAGACTCCCAACTTTGCATCGCTAATTTCTATAGAGGCTGGCAAAAACCCACTGCAATTCTTTTTCACTCGAATAAAAGCTTCCTTGCAATCAATGAGATTTTGAGTTTTAGATGATAAACTCACCAACCCTCTACAATGGCCTCAAAAGTTCCCCTTCTCCAGAACATAAAAAGTAGGTCAAGAATTTTAATTAATCCTCCCTACCCAAACACCATATTTTTCCTGTTATGTTTCTCCGAATTCCACAATTCAAGTTTTAGAAACTTCTCTATATTCTTCGATAATCCTGACAGCTCTTTCCTACTCAACAATTTTCCATCTTCAAACCTATTACTCCTTTGTCTGCCATGAAAGGATTAATCATGAATCCCATCGAAAAGTGATGTTGAACTGCTGAGGAGGTTTCCTTCCGGTCATCATGAGCACAAATTCTTGTAATTACCCTGGTCATATCTCAAACAAACTTTTAGGACTTCACATTCCTCCTGACCCACTAATTTCTCGAAGTTTTGGGTTTGGAAGACATTCACCCCATCTGTAATCCTTCAGGCAAACTCCCTTCTCCTGATGGAACACCAAGAGCTACCTCAGCATAAGATCGTGGCTTCCTCTGTTCTTCTTTGCTGAAAATCTGAGATTTCAACCTCCCTTTTTGCTTTCCACTGTTTAGCTTTCCTTTGTTTAGTTCTACACATGGAAGCTTGCCTCTATGGAGAGCAAAACAATTGTCCCCTTTATTTTTTTCTTTAACATCGTTCCTCCTCAGTTCATATGTTTTTCACAAGTTTCAGAACTTGGTCTTCTGTCGTTCTCACCAAAAAGTTCTTCGACATAATCCAAAATTCTTCCAATTCTCCATCACAGGTCCAACTGGAATTACAGCACTCTTTCTTCCTCCCGTACTTTGCCAGATCACCCACTCCAAGAACCAAGTACCAAGAATTGTTGATTTTGAATTTTTGCACGACACGTACCAAGAGCATCACAATCTGATAATAAAACTGAGCATGAACCACTTTTTGATTTACCTCAACCATGTGATTTTCAAACTACAAGAATTGAGAGGGGTGAAGGGGAACCAGTGCTTTCCTAGAAACATCCTCCAACATGAACAAACCATTCTCAACCCAAATGCATACGAATTTACCATCAATAGCAATACATTAGGTACTAACTTCCATTCTTCAAAAAACGACTGATTCACATGATAAAAACCATACTAATCCTTAAATGGTCAATCCAAGAACAATCTCTCACCTCGTTGAAATGATTCACCTAGGAGGAAAACGGAGAGGGAGGGAAAGAGAGGAGACAGAATAGAGCATACTTACCTTTTAAGAGTTGAGTCCAGGAGGAAATTACTTACTCTAAACCAGTCAAAGGTAAGTTTCGTGCCATTTATTATCCTTTTACAACAAAACTTCATGAACTTTATTACAACCATCTCCATTTAAAGAGAAATCCTTTTTGTCATAAGAAACTGTTCACTTTCATTCCAAACTTTCTATATTGTTGAAACAGAACTTGACCCTTAATAAAGACTCACTCCCAATTGTTTCGCATGAAAATCAACTTCATGCGTATGCTTATTAATTAAAACACATGCATCTGAAAAGTTATAAAAAATAACTCCTTCATTATCCTCGCAAACATCATCATAAAAGCATGCTCCTTCACAAACGAATCTGAGAGAGACCCTTCAAATTCCACTTCAAATTAATTTCATACTTTCAAGAACCTTAAAACTAAAACGAATCCTAAAAATCATCTTAAACTTGAGTCAAAAACTGAAGCAAACTCAAAAACAGAAGTACTCAGAGAGGAAGACCAACTTTGATATAGAGAATACCTTGAAAACCCAATGCTTAAGGAGGAGAGAGAAGAGAGCGTTTTCACCCATGGCTCTCCTTTTAGTTCCTCATCTGCTACTTTTGTATATCCTTGTTATTAAATACAAGTATCGTTTCTTACTAAAAATAAAAATCAAAGAAGAAATCAAAAATTTGAAGAAAATGCCCCAAAACCAGATAAAAAACCTCCATTGCCGAGAAAACCATTCACCTTCCAACCAAAAGCTCTTCATGCACACCTACCTTATTGATGGTGCAATCAAATGCTCTTCAATCAAACTTCCATATTAATGTCTCCAAGCACACTTCCCATTCATGATGTCTCAACCAAATGTATTTGTTTATATAAAAATATAAAAAGATCAGTAAATATTTGAAGATCTATTTTATTTAAAGATTTTTTAATTAAGAAACAAAAACTTTCCATGAGATTTGAAAAGTTACAAGTTGCAAACTTTCTGCAACAAACAAATAATAGAAAAGACCTTCCCAGCTACAAACTAACATTGACACAGCCTTTAAATTTTCCAAATATTAATTTCTCTCATTAAACTAAACAGAAAAAACCCTCCAAGGAAAGCATTGTCAAACTAACAAAAAGATTTCAGACTAGCATTTAGTTTAGTGATGGAATAATTTCCAAAAGAATTGGATTGTACACACCAAGAAGCTATTGATTTATAATTTATTAAATTTGGACCAAAAGGATTTTAGATAAACATCATAACGTTCATCATAATACTGTTCAAAGAAAGTGCATAATGATACATTCTAATACAGCAGAACTAACCAGGCTACATTTACATTTAAAAAGCACAACAGTTGCACATCAAATTTTTTTTAACAAAGATACAACTTCTTATTGAAATACTGAAAAGATAATACAAGTGTTTAAGTCAAATTCCGCATCAATTATGCATAGGCATTGTCTTTATTGGTCCATGTAAAAGAGGGAAGAAAATAAACTAACATGTAATTGGATAAGCAGGCAACTTAAGACAACATTATGTATGGAGTATTCAGGACTAGCAAAACAGGCAAAGGAACCTGAGCACGTAATAGAAGCCCATCAAGCAGTGCTGAAAAGATAGATAAAAATACATCTTCCACATGTTTCCTATTTCCCGAATTGTTCTCATCAAGGCCAAGAATATAACTCGCAAGAGAAGACCTGAGAAGAGAATCAAGAATTCACATTCTTATAATCTTCACAGCACCAGAAAGAGATATACCAACAAGGTACACGTAATACAGGAATAAACATAGTAGTTGATGTAACAACCTTGTCCCAAACAATTCACAGAAAAACGAGAAAAATCACTAGAACACGTACAGTGCACATTTTGTTTTTGTACTTTTATCAAGAAACATGAAAGAAGGAGATTAAGCGTTAAACTTATATTCAAGAGATGAGAGAAAATGGAAATTATTTTCGAACCACAAGAAAACCAACTGCCCAACTTCCTAGCGACCAAGAATCTATCAAGAAGACGGCAACCACCCTGTGAATCCATCATCACCTGAATAATCGAACAGTTCAACATCACTATGGAGTTAAATTCCCTAATATTCCTCGTGACCCTGCCCATTAGACTTGTCCCAACAATGATGTATGACATTGCGATCCACAGCCAAACACAAACCGCAATTGTAGAAGTCAAATCATCCACCCAACTTAAAGCTCATTCCAACTATCCTCCCCCAAACTATACCATATTTCTACAAAAATATGGCCAAAAGTATCACTATACAAAATGAGAAACTCAGTTGTATAATAAACTTACACAAAAGTGAACTCTTCTATTTTGATTTGGAAACAGATAATGATCAAATTTTCTCATGCATCAAAATATTCATTACATTACATCAGATGCTAGACTTTCTAGGCAGTAGAGCTTTGGATTCACACTATATTAAAGACATATATGATGTGTCAAAAATATTGCAAAACACCATAAAATATTAGCAAGAATATGAAAATACCAAAATTGCAATGTAGAGTCAGCAATCTCCCAGTCTTCACTTGGAAAAGCCACACAACTGCATCAAATTAGAACAAGGTAAACTAAAATGTGTGTGACAAAGATCTAATACAAGACGCAAGGCCTTGTTTTTATTACATTTTAACTTGTACCATCTAATTGTGAGTATTGAGTAGCTGTCTCAGGAACCAAGGGTTGCAAGTCCCATAGCCATGCTTACTATTTTACTCAATCGTGCACATATTGACTATTCTTAGTTTAAATCCCTTGTACGTGAAACCACTCAACAAGGGTAGTTCCACAGTTTTGCTTACAAATCTCAAGATTGGAGCCCTCAACCTTAGAAGTACTCACGGCACAGGTTATTCAATATATTGAGAATAAGTCGCTCCTCAATAAGATGGTCAAATAAAGGTCATCATAACCCTATTCATTTAAATTACATCACTACAGAACATATTTGGAAAACTGACATCCAAAAACCCAACAGATGATCACCTCAAGAGTGCATCAGCTAATGCGAGAGCTTCAGCATTGGCTTCTACAATCAAGGATGGTGCCTGACATACATTTCAAAATAATGTTTATCAGAACTTAGAAAGGGACAGGTACATCAAGGAATAATTCATGGAACTAAATGTGCTTTATCTTCATTTTAAGCTTTTTTTTTTTAACAAGAGACTGATATTTTCATTGATGTAATGAAAAGAGAAAGAAGAAAAAAACAAAGGAGATACAAAGAGAGAAACAAGATAACAAACCAAAAACGCCCAAAATACAGGTTCCAAAACAGAAACTGTAAAGGAAACATCAAAGATAAGAGCTTCCAATTTAAACAAATATCAAACGAGTTATAGTCCGAAAAGATATTAGAAAGGGAACACCATTAGATAGCTCTTTGAAAAGCCAAGTAAAACCAAACCGAAGAGCTGCTAAACTTGTTTTGAAAAATTCTATGGTTTCATTCCAACCAAGGAAGCGCCGACATGTAGAAAATAGCTAAGTGTCGGTGTCGGATAAGTGTTGGACACCGACACGCTCGGACACGCTTCCAACACGTGTCAGACATGGTAATTAGCGGGTCCTTTTTTTTCTTTTTATCGGACACACCAGCGACACAGGATGGACACAGCGGGACACGACATTAAGAGAAATAAAAAATTTTCCAATTCCAACCTCATTTCTTCTCCTTATCCCTCATACTTTGAGATTTTATTTTCTAGCAGTGTTGATTGTTGTTGAGGAGAGCCCAGTGTAAGGAAGAAGTCGGTTCTTTGATTTTATTTTCTGTCTTATTTTCGAGCCTTCGAAGTTCAAATCAAGAGGCTGCCTTACAAAATAATCAGAATAGCCTACTAGAGGTGTTCGGTTTGAAGAGCAATTCAGAAACTCAGCTGCATCTTTTTGTCTCTTGTGATTATGCTTCTCGTTTTTGGGACTTGATCCTCTCAATGTTTGGTTGGACGACAGCCCTTCCGATCTATCCACCTCTCTCTTCAGAAGCTTGCCTAGTGGGTCATCCCTTCAAAAAGGAAAAGAAACTTCTATGGATGAATTTCATTAGAGCCTTCCTTTGAGTCACTTGGAGAGAGAAATCAGCACATCTCCAATGAAAAAGAACTCACATTTGATCGGTTTATTGAAGTTATAGTATTCTTGGTAGTATCTTGGTGTAAATGCTCCCCCATTTCACACCTATAGCTTTTCATCTCTTTTGTTCAACTGGAAAGGCTTATTGCAATCCCTAGTATTGGGCCCACTTTTGTAATTTCATATCACTAACAAAACTGTTTCTTACCAAAAAAAAAATGTTTGGTAGTTTTGTTGTGAGTGTTTCTGTCATCAAAGAATATGACTCAGTAAAACAATTGAGCCCTAGGAGGAATTTGAATTTGACAAATCTGAATCCTTGTACCTTTTCCAATAATTTGGACGTTTGAAGAATCAAATAGATTTTGGGAGATGAAGAGTCTCGGAACTGGAATTCTTCTATATATATGGAAGAAAAACTTGATTTGTAGGAGAATGTAGTTAATAATGAGAGCAGGAAAATGGATTTACAGGTTTCAGGCTTTAAGGAGGTCTCGGGTTTTGTTTCCCCCATTAAAATTTGTTCTAAAAAAGTAAATCAGGTGGCTCACTTGGTTGGAAATTCAAAATTCATCAATAGAATTAACCTTTCAATTCATTCCTTTATAAATTTCTCTCCAGACAAGCTGCCACCAAATAAATTTATTCCGCCTTTTCCTCTTTCTTACACCACGCGAAAGTATAACTCAAAGATAGCCAAAGGTTTTGATTCCATTGATTCAGAGGGAAAGGTGCAACTAAATTTGATTGACTTTAAATGAAGAGAGACATGAGCTCCAAAATAATCAGAATAGCCTACTATTGGCATTGGTTTGTGAGAAAAGTTGCTTACATCCTCTTTCATATGGAATCATTTTTTTTTTTTAACAGGAAACGAACTTTTCATTGATAAATGAAAAGGAACATAAAATGTTCAAGGATACAAACTCCAAAGGAGTGAGAAAGATAAAACATAAAGTTGAAAGAAAATAAATAAAATTACAAAGGAGAGCTAAAAGCATCCCAATTAGAATCAATCATGCTAGGTGAGTAATTGACAAAAAGATTGGAAAGAGCACACCATTGAGAAGCTTTGAATTTGGCAATGTGAAAACATTCCAACGGATGCCTTTTTAACCCTGGCGAAGGTCCTTTGATTGCGCTCGAACCATAATTCATAAATAAGGGCTTTAAGACCGTTGACCCAAAGTAATGTAGCTTTAGGATTCATGTGTAGACCAAACAGCAACTGAAAAACCAAGTTCGAGACTGACTTGTCCATAACCCAAGGTAGATTGAAGATACCAAAAAAGGCAGACCAACAGGTTGCTGCAAATGGGCAGAAAAAGAAAGTGTGCAGCTGATTTTCGCTTGAGTTTACACAAAAAACACAAGCAGATGGCTGGAGAAACATATATGGTATCTTTTTCTGCATAATTTCAGCTGTATTGACCTTGCCAAACATAAGAATCCATGTAAGGACATTAACCTTCTTGGGGCTACCAGAATTCCAAAGCTTTGAGCAAAAATCTCGTGGTAATGCAGCAAAGGGAGCCTTAGAGTTACATAAGGAGCTGACAGAAAAAGTCCCATTTTTATTCAGATTCCAAGAAAGTTGTCTTCATCATCATTTAACAAAACCAAATTCAGATTGTCCAATAATTCAATATATTCAGCAAATTCTCCATCTTTTAGCGACCTTCTAACTTCAATCCTCCAAGAGGAGGTGGTTGAATCCCAAGCTTCATGAACCGAAAGGTAGGGGTTCGAGGAAACCCGAAACATAAGTGGAAACTTGTCCTTTAAAAAAGACTCGCCCAACCACAAGTGATGCCAAAACAAAGTACGTTTGCCATTTTTTACTAATAATGAAGAGAATTTCTGTACCTTTTTCCACTGTTTTTGAATGTTGTTCCAAGGGCTACGACACCCCAAATTCTTCTTTTCCAAAGTGTTCCAATCAAAACAATCTGTTTCATAAATGCTGGCCACAACCCGGCGCCATAGCGCAGAAGTTTCCAAACTAAACCTCCAACCCCATTTCGCAAGAAGAGCATGGTTCTTATTCAATAACATACCAATGCCCAAGCCACCATTTGCACTAGGGCGAGAAGCTAAATCTCATCGAGCCAAATGCTTTAAAGACCCATTTGAACCATCTCCCCAAAAAAAAATTCTGATATACTTTTCAAATTGCTTGCTGATATGTCCAGGCATTTGAAAAAGTGATAAGTAATACAAAGGGATGCTACCCAACACCGCTTGGCACAAAGTCAGTCTACCTCCTCTAGATAATTGATATCGTTTCCATCTATCGAGTTTCTTTAGGATCTTGTCCTTCATAGGGAACCAAAAGGCTTCAAGCTTTGGATTTCCACCTAAAGGAAGCCCCAAGTACATAATGGGCAGATGTTCAATTTTACAATTCCACTTTGCAGCAAACAACGCTACTTTTTGGATATCAATATTAATTCCACATAATGATGATTTATCCCAATTTATTTTTAGGCCAGACAACCATTCAAATGCCTTAATAGTATCGAAAAGAATCTCCAACATATCATCATCATCCTTACAAAACAACAAAGTATCATCTGCAAACTGTAGATGAGAAACATGAACATGATTTCTGCCGACAATAAAACCTTCAAAAATACCCTTTTCATGTAGGCGATCCAACAAACTACTAAGCACATCACTGATTAAGAGAAAAAGGAAAGGAGAGAGAGGGTCTCCTTGCCTTAAACCTCTAGAAGCTGAGATTCTTCCTCTCGATCGGCCATTGATGAATACTAAAAATTTTGTCCCTCTGATGCAATCATTAATCCAGCTAATCCATTTCTCTCCAAACCCTTTCTTTTGCAGGACATCACCAAGAAAATCCCAATCCACTCTATCAAAGGCTTTTTCTAAGTCAAGTTTTAACATCCAACCACTCTTCTTCTTGACTTTATAGAAATTTACAAGTTCATTTGCAATTAACACCGGATCAAGGATCTGTCTTCCTTCAATAAAAGCACTCTGGTTCATAGAAATTGTGCTAGGGATCACCTTCTTGAGGCGCTCGGTGAGAACTTTGGCTATAATTTTATAAGTGGAGGTTGAAAGACTTATTGGTCTAAAGTCCTTTACCTTTTCCACTGAATCTTTCTTAGGAATAAGGCAAATGAAATTATCTTTAACACAAGCATTCAATTGGCCATTTCGAAAGAACTCAGCAAAAAGTCGCATAAAATCTCCTTTCCAATGCTGCCAAAATTTGATGAAGAATTCAATGGTAAATCCGTCTGGCCCTGGCGCCTCTTTTCTTCCCAAATTTTTTAGAGCAGACCAAACCTCAACTTCCTCAAAATTCCTTTGTAACCAGCTACTGTCTTGACAAGAGATAGGCCTCCAAGAGATGTCTCTTGGAGTAAAACGTGAAATTCCTTCACTACAGTACAAGGCATTGAAAAAGCTGGAGATTTCCTTCTCAATTTCTCTTTGGTTAACAAGAGATACACCATTTCCATCCTTAATCTCAGAAATCCGGGCCTTCCTTTTGCGGGCAGCTAAGAATCTATGAAAAAAATTACTATTTTCATCCCCTGCCTTCAGCCAATGTACCTTACTTTTTTGTATCAAGTTTTGCTCCTCCCTTACATACAAATTAAGTAAGACTGTCTTCAAAGAACCTCTTCGTTCGATTTCATCCAAGGAGAGACCAAAATTCTCATCCTTAATATCCAATAAGGATATTTCAGCTACTATTTTATCCTCCGCTTCCTTTTGCTGCTTTTCATTCTGAGCATGCCAAATTTTAAGTGAAGATTTTACGTTACGAAGCTTTGAAGATATTACAAACCCTGCCCAGCCGTAAGATACATCTTCTGAGAGCTTGGATTCGATTATTCGAACACAATTCTTATCTTCTAGCCAGGAATTAAAGAACCTGAAGGGAGAGGGGCCCCAATGAAAATCCCCAGCATCAAGAACAATAGGAACAATAGGAAAATGGTCCGACGTTATTCGTTCCACTCTATTTACACTAGAGTTGCTGAAGAGAGTGTCCCAATCTTGCGAAACAAAGAACCTGTCCAGTAATGAATGAGTACTATTGTTGCCCATTTTCGACCAAGTGTACTTGCCATTAGAAAGTGGAATTTCCATCAATTCTAATTCTTCAATTATACTATTAAATCTCTTCATTCCTTTTGTTATTCTACCTCCTGAAGACCTGACTGATACCCACCTTGTGATGTTAAAATCTCCCCCCATACACCAGTATTTGTCTCTAAAGCCGGATATATTTCGTAATTCTGACCACAGATGCTTCCGACTTTTGTAATCAGTTGGACCATAGATGTTAGTTATAACAATTTCCTTTAAATTAAAGAATGAGATGGAGATTGACACTGAATGGCTGCCCTCTAATACTTCCCGAATCTGAATTTTAGTCTCATCCCAGAGGGTAAGAATCCCCCCCGATCGACCTTCTGAACCTTCTGCTTCAATGCTGGCCCACGCTACATCTTTAGAGCTCCATAACGATTTAATTGTCTCTTTGTCAATCTGCTGTAACTTTGTCTCCTGAAGCATTACAACATCTGGATTGAGTTTCAATATCATCTTCTTAACTTTCAGCCTTTTTTTATAATCACGAAGGTCTCGGACATTCCAGGAAAGTATCTTCATCAATCTGTCCTAACAGGTGAGAGAGCAATTCCAACCGAGTCAAAGAAGGAGGGAATCTGAATTTCACCCTCAATATTCGGAGGGTCCCCACAAAAAACTGACTTGTCTTGTGTAGCTGGAGAAAATAGGGGAGGGTCGAAAAGATTAGTCAACTCACCATTCAAGGAAAATTCAGCAAGATCTGTTGCACATTCTGCGTGAATATCCAAAAAAGGTGGAGAATCCTTACTACTGATGCTAATGTTTAGACCTTCCTCATCATCCGAGAATAAAGATTCAGTCATATTTAATTCAGATGGCTGCTTTTTGGTTGAATAAATGCAGCCGAATTTTAGGTATGGAAAATTACTAATTTTCTCTTTCTTGTCCAGATCCTGCTCACTTCCCATATTAAAAGAATTCCGCAAACTCCGTTGTATAATACAAGGGTTTGGATCATCTGTAGGGTTTGAATTAGTTGGCGGTAGTTCAGAAAGTTCCTCTTCTTTATTGGTCCCCTTATTTAACATCGAGATAGTCTCTTGATTTGAATAAATAAGACCGAGATCCTTGGTCAATCTAGATTTTGATTTTTTCCTTGAATAGGAAAAGGGCAATAGTGGGATACGATTATGTGATGATTTGTCACAGAGTGCTATCGGCGGGATTACTGAATTTAAAATAAGAGTTTCTTTGGCTCTTTTCTCTAAATCTCCATCTGTTTTGTTTTTAAAAGAGGAATTCAGATCTGCCGAAATCGTAATTTCATTGGCCAACATATCAGTCTTCTCTCTTTCTTCATTTAAGTTCATTACTCTCTCTTCAAAAAAGGCTGCATCCTCGAGGATATCATTAGTCGTAATTGAAGGTCTTTCCAAATTCTCAATATTTTCCAACTGACTGTCAGGATTCTCTATAGGCCGTTTCGAATTCTCTACCTCCTGATTTGGAAAATCCAGCACTGCATCCATAATAATATTATCAATCTCCATAAATATCGCCGAATTTTCGCCTGCACAGATCAAATCCCTTACCTCGGAATTGCAAATAGTCGCCGCCAATCCAACTTCTGTTTCCATAATTGGGTTTGCTTCTACCTCTTGAGACCCTTCATCTCCCACTTCAAAACTTGGAGAATTTGTCTGTTCATCATCCAAAATTCTTCGAAATCGTTCAACGTCCAAAGGGTTTGTTAATGATTCATAATCTACATCTTTAGAATAAAATCCAGTTAGAAAAGGAAATCCAATTAGAGTGCTTGCATCAGCCGAAGGCATTGGTGTTGGAAGGCGACTACCGAAAATCCTAATATCAAAGGATCCATATTTCTCATCAGCAATAGTCACGGTGGCCGGGATAAAACCACAAGAATTAGGTTTAACTTTGATAAAAGCATCTGAGGCGTTCAACATATTAAGAGTCTTTGAAGAAATTTCCAACAACCCACCACATTTTCTTCCAATGGCTTCAAAGGTTGAACTGGTCCAGTAGTACAAAGGTAGGTCCTTAATGGTTAACCAGCCCCCGTAACCTTGAGTGTAATCTCTTCTGTTATGCAAATAAGGGCTCCACTTTTCTAATTTTAAATGAAAATTCCCTATCCTCCTCCATTTTCCGGAAAGCTCACAAGGCTTGAGAAATCTATCACCTGTGAACTTCAAAAGACCCTTATCAACCATGATGGGATTTATCACACAGTCAAGTGTGTATTTCTCTTTTAAAGCTCTGGTGATCGCCTTCCAATCATCATGTGAACAGGCCTTAGAGACAACCATTAGGCGATTCCAATCCAATTCTAATACCTCAGCTTCTTTTTGAACCCAATAGCCTTGGGTATGGACTGTCTTAAGCTTCCTAGGTTCTACTGCAATGCTTCGAAAGCTGTCAAGGGACTTGTCAGATGCAAATTCTCCTCTTCCGGCTACCACCTCGGCATAGGACGGACCTTTCGGTTCTTGAATGCTTCTTCTGTACTCCAAGTCCTTTTCATTAGTATTCGTTGGAACTATCGTATTCCCATCTAAAACAGCGTTCTTGTCAAGGATAGAGCAACCGGCCTTCACTAACGTTTGAGCTTCTGTTATTCTGACCGAGAAAGTCTTCAGCATCTTCCAGAAAACTTTCCAGCCATCCTTCTTCGAACCAGCAGGGACGATAAGATTCTTTCGACCACCTGTGGAGGGCCATAACACCCACTCCAAGAACCAATTCCCATTAGTTCTAAACTTCTGAATACGACATTGTCCATAATCATCACGAAGCTGGAAAAATAACGAAGCAAAGATCGGTTGCTGAGTAACTTCCTTCATATGCTTTTCGAACCATAAGAATTGCGACAAATGCAATGTCATCATTTTCAATCCAAATGCAAAAAAATGAATCATCAATACGACAACTGCTGATTTCCATTCTGAATAAACTGTGTGAATCTCAGAACCACTTGCTGTTGACTACTTAAGGGGGAAAACAAGGAAAGCAGAAGGCTATGGCCTGAAAAACTCACCGGAAAGGGGCACCAGAGAGGGGGAAGCTAGGTAGTGGAGGGGGGAGGGTGAGAGAGGAGAGAGCATTTTCGGGGGGGGGGGTCCTTTTCCCCTCTTTCATATGGGATCATTAATTCAACTGAAGAGGCTATGATGAAATGCCATGTGAATAAATCTTATTTGGATGATGATGAGGATATTAATGTAAGCATAAGTAGTATTCGTTCTCCTAATGCTTTGAATTTTTCAGATATTGATAATGAAGTCTTTACAGATGATGCTTTTACAGAGGTTTTAACAAACCTATTCGACGAAGACAGATGGTCCCTTTTGGAAAATGTAAGCATTTTTTTTATTTTTTTATAATGAAGTCTTTATTTTTTCAACAAACCTCGACTTATCTCGCAAGACAACCGCCTGACTCTACAACATTTGGTGCCGAAAACACATAGGAATTACTAATTCCTAAAGTAGGTGGCCATCATGGGTTTGAACACATCCCCTCTTAATTAACCCTATCCCCTTTGGACCAATGAGCCACCTATGATGGTTAAAATGTAAACATTTTTAGTAACTGTCACCAGAAAAGCAGTAAAGAGGTCAGTAAAAAATTCAGCAAAGATGGTCCATCTTCTATCAAGAACATCTCACATTATTGAAGATTCAGGGATAGGATTAATTCCAATCAAGAGTACTCCATGAAGATCTAATCGCGGAATGTTTGTGGTCTGGTAGCATTCAAGAAACGAGTATAATCAATAATTTCATCAAAAATCATTGGCCAGTCGTTTTCTTTCAAGAAACGAAGTTGAGACAGCTTGATAGGAAGCTTATTAAATCTATTTGGAGTTCCAGAGACATTGGTTGGGCTGAGGTAGATTCTTTTGGCAAATCAGGAGGGCTCTGACTGCTCATTAAGCCGGCAAAAAACCACAAGAATTGTTTTCTACTTGAATAAAGGCTTCGGTGCAGTCAAGAAGGTTTAAGGATTTTGATGCGATATCCACTAAGCCTCCAAAATGACTTCCTATGGCAACAAAACATTGGTTTGTCCCGAACTTAAGAGGTAGGTCCTGAATTTTTATCCATCCATCATATCCATATACAACTTTTCTACTCTGCTTTTCGAAATTCCAATTCTTTATCTTCAGAAGGTATCTACCTACTTGGGCCCCGCAGTTGTTTTTTTTTTCCTATAATTGGGAGTAGCTCCCCTACACCCAGGGGCACCTGCACCTACCCCAAGACTCAAACCTGAGAGTCATCAAGGATTTTTAGTATTAAGCTCACCGGGAGGTTCGAACTTAAGACCTCTAAACTACTATGACCAAGAGATCCCAAGCTTTTGCCAACCAGGCTGGCTCTTGGGAGCAATTTTGGAAACCAGATTGAAGGTTAATGTGCTTTCTTGGATAATTTTGTTCAAAATTTTGAATACTTTGGATATTCTTCATAAGAAGCTTCTCGATTCGTATCTTCAGCCTTCCATTTCTGTTTTATGTTATGAAAAAACTGAAAGTCAATATCACTTATTTTTCCATTGCTTGTTTGCTATGAAGTGCTGGTGGAAGTTATTCCATTTTTCAATTTACAATGGGTCTTTTCAGAAGATTCCAGAAGTAATTTGTTGCAGTATTTTCATGGACCCTCCTTCCCAAAGGCCTGTTTAATCTGGGTTAATTCGGTCAGGGCTTTATTATCAAAAATTTGGTTTGAAAGGAATCATATAATATTTGACAAGAGTAAATATTGGTTTGAATGTTTGGACTTAGCTAAATCTCAGTGGTGCTCGCTTTCTAATTTATTTGTGAATTATTCTTCTAGTATTATTTGTTCATCTTGGGATTTTTTTATTTCTTATTAGTTTCTTTGTTTCTTTATTCTCGCTTTCACTACTTCGGGAGTCTGTATCCTTGAACATTTTTGTTCATTTTCACCTATTAATGAAAAGTTCATATCTTTTAAAAAAAAAGCATAATCTTCTTGAGTCCAACAGTCCAAGGTGAATGAAAGAACTAACTGAATTGAGGTCACTAACTAATTCATAGGTGTTATTAGAAAAATAAAGTTCAATTAGAACCCAATTCCACATACTTACTGCTTGCCCAACTTCTGAGAACAAGCATGCAAGACCACCGATTACTTTCTCATCTCCACTACCAAGAGAAGGCAAAAGAAGCATTTCCTTGAGAAAATGTACTCTGCACAGCAGAACCTGCGGTAACCCCTGCAGAGAACCACAGACATTAAAGCAAATAAAAAGAAGCATCATGAAACCAGACAAATGTTTAGCAGCAGAATCGATCTAGAACTTTACCTCATCCATGTATTCAAATAGAGCACTCTAAGGAAACCGAGAAAAGATAAGAGATAATTGGTCAGCTATCATAGCTGTAATGTATTATTGTTTCCACACAAATTTAAAAATTTTAACCAACAGGTAGCATTTTTTTTTTAGATTAAAAAAATATAGAAAATTGTATTAGGACTTAACAGAACAAACAAGAAAGTGGGAAACAAGAAACCCTCGAAGAACTTATGGAATGCACATTAAGATTTACGCCTATAAACAATACAAGAACAATTATTTGAATTTATAACTTTTTTCTATGTATAAAATTGAAATGACATGTCTACCTCAAATTCATCTTTTACTTTTAACAAGAATATGAACTAATTGTTTCCATTACCAGAGAAATCAATCCAAGAACGACATTCTAAAAGCGTTTTTCAACTAAGATGGGGAATTAGCAATCAGAATTGTATAAGTGACCAATTTTGAGTCTTACCCAAAACTTTTTACAACATGTGACTGTAACATATAACAAATACCAATGTGTATAACCATACAAAATGTTCTATATTCAATGACATGCCACTAGTGAAGTATGAAACATACCTCATGTCTACTCACGAGCTCAACGAGAACTTCAATAGCCAAATCAAATGAAGCAGCATCCTGTACAAAAATAATGTTTAGATGCTAAACAAGCAGACTGCAATTTGGAAGTGTGATTGTAATTATTACTTGCAAGGACTTGAGCACAAAATTAAGAAGGGGATGCGTTGGCAGTGAACCCTGAGGTATCTCGGAGAAGCACCCAACACGAACCTGGACACAAGAAAACTAACTTTTAAGACAAAAAAAAACACACACACATAAGGATGTTACAATATTCGAAAAAAAAAGAGGCATATAATAAAATGAAAACGAAGATCCATGCAAAAAGCTAAAGAAAAACACTGCAAAATAATGTTTTTATTTATAACAGAAAACAGTCTTTAGTTGACCCTGGAAATTTGTAAACAGACAGAAAATTAGCCCCACCCAACACATCATATAAATCTTTATTTTCATCAAAGTGGCATAATATTGATAACCATCATACCCAACTCAGCAAACATCGAAGAATTTTTCTGTTCCTTTCCTGTGGCTGTGTACCACAATCAAATCCTTTCTCAGACTGCTGCAGTAGGAACTCAAGAACCATAGGAGTGTGCAACAGAAGCTGCAGAATTAAAGTAACACAAAATGGAGAAAATGAAAGATAAAGTGGGCCACAAATTTGGGGGCTGAAAAAACATCACATATTAGTAGCGATAGAAAGTTCCTACACCTCTCGGGCATATTGGCTTCGACAGGATGAACTTATTTTACAATCGACATTTTGGCTGTCAACAACTTCTTCAGGTAAAACAGTAAGCATCTCCAACACAGCTAAATTGCCGTTGTCCACACTCTGCAGATTCTGAAGACTGTAGAAAAGACGATCAATGGGTTTCCCATGCTCTACCGTCCTCAGAATAAGCGCAGAGAGTGCAAGACAGATTTGAGTTAAAAGCTGTAACAAAAGCAGAGGGCATATCCTAAGGTAAGGAAAAAGTAAGAAGTTAAAAACTTATTTACACCATTAACTGGATAACTAATACAGATATGACTTAATACTGTATTATATAAATGAGAGAGATCAAAATTTTCAAATTACCCATCTAGATCTAGATTATTAACTAAATACCAAACAGCTCAAATTGCAAGAAATATGAAGCACCTGAGGAGGGCCTGAACTAAACTTTTTGGCAGCCACAAGAAGAGCATTTAGTAGAGCATCTTTTACTCCTAATTGCAAAAGGTAGCCTTCATTCTGGATCTGCCAAGTAAGAATTTCAAATTCAAATGAGAAATTGTATAATTATGGAACTTCAAATGTATACTCTATAATGAAAATAATGGTAACCCACTTACCTTTTCATCACAATTAAACTATCGAGGAGGAGATAATATTGGGTCTTCTTTTTTTTTTTTACAGAAAGTGCCAAGTCACCACTATGAAATAAATTATAATAAGAAGTAGAAGTACTAGGAAAAGTTGGAAAGGCTTATGATCCCTTATATGTTCTTATTCACCCTCTGGGGTATGTGGACAATGAATGAGAGCACGGTACCTTGAAGAAAAATTGAAAAAGTGGAACCTTGAAGAGCATGTCAGAAACAAAGTGACGGTCTGTTTTGGTGGATGGGTGAAAATTTATGACTTGCCTTTGACTCCTAGAATATGCAATGCTTTCAAGCTATTAGTACTCACCTCAGCAGCCTGAAGAAAGTCTCTTCAAATACCCTAAATATGTTAGATTATTCAGAAACTTTGATTCAAATCAAGACGAATGTTCGTTGTTTTATTCCGGCTTATATTGAGATTTCGACGAAATCCGGTGTATTTCTGCCTTGTGGTACAAGTGGTAGCCACAAATGACGTTGCCATCTCGTTATTTCCCCTCGATCAATTTTCCAATTCTTTGTTGTAGTCTGACTCTTCTAACCCTTTGGACATTCAAAGATTGCAAGAAGCCAAGGAAACATGGACACTTATTTTTGGGCGAAGTATCTGTGTCGGACACGTGTCCGACACGGATACGCCCGGACACGCGCCGGACACGTGTCAGACACGCCAAAATGCGTGTCTGATTTTTTTTTTTTTTAAATCAGACACGGCTGGGACACGACCTGGACACGGCCTTGGAAGTTTTCTGGGCCCAAATAAAAAGGCCCAATGCCCATGAGTAATTTAAAAAAAAAACAAATAAATGATAAAAACCTAATACCCACCCACCACCACCCCTCCCCCACGAAGCCGACGCCGCTGCACGTGTTCTTTGCCGCCGACGCCGACACCGCGCAGCCCGCCCTTATTGCCGCCACCGACGCCCCTGCCTCTGTTTTTCTTTTTTTTTTCCTCAGGTAAACTCCTTCGTCTCTGTTTTCTGCCTCAGTTTTTCATTTTTCTTAGGTAAACTCTAATAAAAACAATCCTCTTTTACATCCCTTCTTTGTTTTGTCACTATATTGGTCTTTTGGAACTTTCTTTTTTAACTTTTGTTGAAGGATGTAATTGACTTCATATTTATGCATTTCATTGTATTTAGCATTTTTTGTATTAAATTTACATATATCCTAAAAAATATTAAAAAAATAAACGTATCCCCAACGTGTCCGTGTCCTAATTTTTTAGGAATTGACGTATCGCCGTGTCCTATCGTGTCCGTGTCCGTGTCCCGTATCCGTGTCCGTGCTTCTTAGCAAGAAGCTATGGTAGATGAAGAGTCTCATTTTTTGCAAAGAGGCCTCTTTCAAAGACAATTTGGTCAGGAGACAAAGTTCAGTTAAATCATTGGAAGAAGCTCGAAGTTTGGTTGAGTGTTCGGATAGTCAGACAAATCAGCTTGCAGATGGCCCCTCGATTATTCAAAATGCCCCAGTTGATTTTATTATTGAAAAAGATCTGAAAGATCAGTTTAATACTCTAGTTGGCTGGAAAGTAGTGGACAAGGGTGGGGTGTTGACAATCCAATCTTTCCACAAGGTATGAAGAATACTAAAAGACTCATTCAGCCTCTTCCGCTTTTCTTTTCTCAAAGGAAGTCCAACTCTCTTTCTGAAAAGGGGTTTGCAAAGTCTCTAGAAGTTAAAGAGGTGCAAGTAAATTTGAATGAGACTTTTAATATGAAAAGTGAAAGAGTTAGTAAAAGTAGATCACTCAAAATTAATTCTCTTTCTTATGGTCGAATTCCTAATGAAGATTTAGCTCATAGGTTTTCTACCCTTGAGCTCCGAATAATGATCTTGGGAGAAGAGGATTGAGCAATTAGTATTATTAGTTTGAATTCTTCATCAAAGTCAGATCTTCCTCTTGAGGTATCTCAGAGCAATCTTTTGAGGAAGATTTCAAGATTCTTTTTTATGAGCAAAAAGAAGCCGAGAAGTCAGAATTTTCGAAGCAACCTTATATTCCTCCATATTTTGAAGAAATGGGGATTACACTGGTCCCGATTGATATTAACCTCTGATTTTTAAGTTGTATTGAGTGTTGGATTTGTGCTTTGCAGTTTAGGGGTTTTTAAGGTGAAGAGTTGGGGCATTTTTAGGGTTTGGAAGGTGAAGAATCAGGGTTTTTTAGGCGGTTTTCTGATTTCTTTCAGTTGAGAGATATGAAAAGTCTTTTCTGCAGCAACCACATTAATGTTGGTTGGAGAAGGGGGCTGATTGTCCTTTATCTCGTTGATTGGTTGATTTACTTGGGTTGAGATTTTTCTTTAAGCACATTTCTTATCTTAATATGCTTGGCTAGCAACAGTTAGAAAAACTTTGAACAGAAAAAACCTTTGAACAGACTACAGAGTATGATGATAGATGAGTTTTTTAGAAGATGATTGGAGTTACAAGCTTATCATGTTTGAGGATCAACTTAAATTCGTGCCAAATTTTCGCATGATCTCAAAGATCTATATCCAGAAGTTAAAGTAGGCGAGCCTGAAGTTAAAAACTCTTGATCCTATTGTTGGCTTTTATTATTTTCTTATTTTGATTGTAATGCTCATTGTTGAGCCTCTTTCTTGCTTTGGTCTGTCTTCTTTTTCTCTCATTCCTTTGGGAGTTTGCATCCTTGAACTTTTTTCTACTTTTCATATGTCGATGAAAAGTTGTTTCTTGTCTTTTTTGGAAAAAAAAATGAATGAGAGAATAAGAACTAAAAAAAATTACAAATTACAAATTCAAATTTAAAATTCAAAATTTTTAAAAAATGCATGTTAGAACTGGATCGTGGGCTATGGAGATGGAGCTTTGTTGTCGCAATGGGCGCCTTCTGAAAATTGAAAAAGTAGCCTTTTTATCCATATCCCTTCACAAATACCGTGGGTGAGGCCTTAAATTTTGCTTCTAGCCACTACATTTGAAGCTGTGTACATGAGAAAGATTTTTCCTTATTTCTTAAGTAGCGAGTAACACTCATATTTATACAAGAAGTTCTAACCATATGAACTAAAAAGAAGTAATTTAGTTTACAAAAATCTTAGCTAACTTCCTAATTTCCAACTGAATTGATTAAGCTTTAGCTTGATTTTCTACACTCCCCCTCAAGCTGGACGGTATATGCTAGTCATTAAAAGCTCGAAAATAAGCCCCCCAAGTCTAGTTCGGTGTAAGGTCATAGTTAATATGATAGTTGTGGCCTTTGAGTTTGTGACATGTTACCTGAGTATGGTTGTTCTCAGTGAAGGGCGAAACAGGAATTTGTGATTCTGATCCTGACATTGTATGATAAATAAGAGGAAACAAATAGAATAATTAGGTTACTCTCTTGAGGGAAAAAAAACTATGGCGGTGGTGGCATAGTCTGAGGGCGGCAACGACGGCGTCTAAGGGTAGCGATGGTGGCAGCGGCAGCTTCGTCTAAGGAAGAAAGGTAGGGTTCCGACAACGGCGGCTAGGGTTCCAACGACAAAGCTAAGGTTTGAGGGGAAAAAAAATCAAAGCTCTGATACCATGAAACTTTGTATATGAGAAAGATTTTTCCTTATCTCTTAAGTGATGAGTAACACCCATATTTACAAGAACCATATGAACTAAAAAGAAATAATTTAGTTTACAAAAATCTTAGCTAACTTCCTAATTTCTAGCTGAATTGGTTAAGCTTCAGCTTGATTTTCTACACTCCCCCTCAAGCTGGATGGTATATGCTAGTC